>NW_024081520.1:65961-187163 GCF_003009895.1 Hyaena hyaena | reverse complement strand
GGTCATGATCTCGCGGTTCGTGGGTTCGAGCCCCGCGTCGGGCTCTGTGCTGACTGCCAGCTCAGAGCCTGGAGCCTGTTTCAGAGTCTGTGACTCCCTCTCTCTCTGACCCTCCCCTGTTCACGCTTTCTCTCTCTCTCTCTCTCCTAGAAATAAATAAAACATTAAAAAAAATTTAAAAAAATAAAACATTAAAAAAAAAGAATAAACAATAAAAAAAAGTTCTGTAGGAAAAGCCAGGTGTACTATCTTCTGATCTAAGGTAGCAAGATGTATTTTAAATTATAACCCTCTTCTGAAACATTACAATGAGAAAACAGAGCCCAAAAGAATCCCTATCATATCTTATCTTTGAAAGAAAGGGTACCTGAGCTATATCAGCAAGCACCGCCATGCCAGCCCACCACTGGACCCTGAGTGGGATTCTGAGACCAATGCCCTCCTCCCCTCCCCCATCACCACCTCCACAATGAGGGGCAGCAACAGTCTCTGTGTTCAGAACTGCAGAAAAGTTTGAAAAAGAACAGCTATTTCCATTTTGAGGGTATTCACACTACTTAATATTTCTTCTTCATTCTCAATGAGATTTGACTTTAAATACAGTCAGACTTTATCGACACACTGGTTACTGGCTTCACGACTGTGCATGTGTGACTGAGGAGGCCACCCTGTGCCCTGCTGTCCACCGCCCTAACAAGGTCACACACTCGGCAAGGCAGAGACCACGGGAGAAGCCAGCAATGCGGTGGTGCTGCTCCCAAAGAGGGACAGGGCAGGGACCTCCACGAGTGAGGTGCTTGGAGGCTGCGCCGCAGGCTCGGGTCCAGGGGGACGTTCTGACACTTACCTTCCTGAAGGCCTGGAACCAGTTTGTAAACAATGTCCTGCATGGTTCTGTCATGACTGGCAAAGAGAATACAACAGGTAAGGTTAGCTAGAAATGCCACGTCCACGGCCCGTGAGTAATTTCCATTAACAGCATCAAACTCTACAATCGCAAATTTGAAATTTTGGTTGAATTTTGCTTCTAGTTAGCACTTAAAAAAATGTGCTAGCAAATTTATATATGACCTGAATCAATGCATCATTAATTCAGGTTCTAGAAGCTGAAGACATTCCAAGGAATGGCGGCACAGACAAGACCGTCTAGGTGATGAGCGCCCTCTGCCCGCTGAACGCGGGATGGACACACACACGCGCCCCCCCCCACACCTTTTCACTGGTGATTCCTGGGGTCTCCACTAGACAGGAAACTTTTCTTCCACGTTCTAAATAATGTAGAGAAAAGGCCCTGAGTCAGGCCCTTCCTGTGGTCTTTAAGATCTACCTAATAAAGGTTTTCTGAAAAGGTTACATAAGCACAGTATTTCAAATATAATTCCTACTCCAGCTTGCTATTTGTAAACATAACTTATTAATATGTTTAAGTAACTTTTCAAGTCAACTTTAATTTTCAAACATCGTGCATTAAAATAAAAACTCTTAAGTGCCCAGATAAGTAATATGTAAATAACGGACAAAGGATGGTGTTTCACAGAAGGTACAGACATTTAGGTGTCAGTGCTAATCTAGGGCCGGACACCCAGCAGCCACAAATGGTGGGTGACCAGGTCCTGCAGAGGCCATCACTCACCGTTTCCAAGAAGAACCTTTACGTTCTTACACACATCGGTCTGACGACTCAGCCTGTGCTGCGGCAGACCAAAGCAGCGTTTCTCAAATTTCTGACCCCGATGCACACGGCGAAGCATTATGGACCAGAGCTGGCTCACAGTTCACACACGACACCCACACCGGCTTTGTGGAAAGCTCCCCTGTTCCACGACGAGAGGACGGTGGAGCGGTCTCTGGGTCCCCCGAATGACGGTGCCAGGCCCCGCCTGCCTGGCCAAGGAGCCACAGGGCTGAGTGGGGGGCTGGGGGGCTGTCCTCGGGAAAGGTGCCCCCAGACAGGACGGAACAACACAGCAGATTCCTCCCCGTGTCGGCTCTTGGGGGGGCGGCCCCTTAAAAGAGGCTTTCGTGTTTTACACCCCAGGCCAGAAGCCACACCCTCTCAGCCTTCACTTGTGCCATGGTCTCTACCAGACACACAGGACAATAGCTCTTGGCTTTAATGTGAGGCCTGGAAGTGTGGAGCCGCCTCAGGGATCCAGCAAACACTAGGAGCTTAGGCTCAGCACCCGCCTGCGGCCAGCACTGCCTGGCAACATCCCACCTCCTAGGGCCTAAGACACCGCCCAGGGCCCCACCTGGTGCCAGCGGGCCCCGATGCGCTCTCCCCACGCCGCCCAGCCCAAAGCTGAAAGCCCTCCCCTTGGAGCAACTGCACAGTCAAGGGGCAGCAGAACCAGAGCAGGAAGCTGGGCCAGGTGTGGCTGGAGAAGCTGTGTCAGGAACAAGGCTCTGAACCTGGCAGACTTGAGGTCAGCAGGGGAGACCAAGACCACCACCCAGGGCCAGCGAAGCTCCAGGCAGAGCACAGAGAGCAAGCGGCAAGGGCCAGGACTGCCAGGAAAGAGCTACCCTGGAGCCCGGGGCCCACAGCAGCCTTGGGGCTGAGCAACGTCACCCAGCTGCAACCCCTGTCTCCCTGGCCCTGGTCACCACATGGTCACTGCACAGAGAAGAGGCAGGGCCCAGCCCTCTTGACCCAGGCCTGCACACCTAGCTGCCTCTCCTCCCATCGGCCCCCTTCTGTATGTTAGCAGGCTAGGCGAGGCCTGGAACACTGGGGTCTCAGACTGCTAATGGGCTTCAGCTCTCCAGACAGCCCTGCCTGCTGTTTCCCCAGAGCATGGGGGCAGCATCCTGGGCTGGGAGGGGGGGGGGGGCCATCCCACTAGCTTGAAGTCCCCACCACTACCTGCCTTGGTATGGTTATGTCAGGAAAGCACCCCCGAACTCTGCAAAACTACACCTGCCATTCAGGAAACATGCATAAACACTGCCAACAATTAGTACCTAGAATGTATCAAGCATTTCTTCAAAGCAAACAAATAAAATAAAGAACCCAAAAGAAAAATGAGATGCGAACAGACATCTCCCAGAAGCCTGAATGGCCAGATAAGTAACATCTGGGAAGAGTCCCATGCTCGCTGATAACCAGGACAGCAGGCCAAGATACCCCTACAAAGCCACATGTGGCAAGAACGCAGCCTACAGGCACCCACAGGACACACCGGTAAGGTCGGCACTGCACAGCAGCCCAGGAGAGCGCAGGAAGGCACAGGCGCTCTGCAACCCAACACCCTGCTCTGAGGGATGACAGAGGGGAGACGCCTGTGTGGGAATGCCCAGAGCAGCACTGAGGGCCCACAGTGGACACCCTGACGTCCACCTGCCACAGAGCTCCACGCCAACAGACCAGTCTGGAGAACAGGCTAGGTCAAGGGGAAGGTCCATGAAAACGCAGCTGGTTCCACATGTAGTGAGCTGGACCACAGGAGACTAAGCTATGTTGTTTGGGGACAGTGGGCTGGGGGGCAGGGGGCAGGGGAGGGCCTGGTGATCTCTACTTCTCCATCCGGGAGCAGTTTCTTACTTCGCTGCTGTAAGCTGTTCACGTGTTTTTAAATGCCTCTGTGCACACGACACACATCACAACTTTGGAGTGTGTGATACCTCTCTTCCTTCAAAACACATCTTCTGACCTGCCCCTGCTGCTCCCACGTGGTGTGGGCAGCACTTCGCTTCCTTTAAAACCCGCCCCCCCCACCCCCCACCAAATCTGGAAGTCACTGAAACTCTGCATGAAAGCCGCAAGCCAGCACTTCCTGCCCATCACGGCCTGACCCCCAGGTCAGGTCATGCCAGCTCCCTGACACCTCCCTCACAAATGCTGCTGATTCCAAGGGGGGGTCCAATCTCCCCGAAACCAAAGGAGGTGGCTCCTTGCAGCACCAGCTGCAAGATGCAGGCCACACACAAGGGGCAGCGACCCGGGACCTAGGACCACTTGTCCCACGACCAGAAGGTGGACCAATGGCTGCTCTCCACTTCAGAGTAAACTTCAGCCAATTTATTGTGCAAGTAGTGAAATCCAGGTGGGTCGTGTCCTGAGGTTCTTCAAATTACTCAATTTGAGCAAATATTCCTGGAAACTTGTGGGAACAGCCCCAGCGCTCATCGGTCTGACCTGGCCAGATCCGCCACCCTGTGTGGTCACGGATACCCCAGGCCAAGGTGGGTCCCTGACACACAGGGTGACGCCGGAAGCTGTGGCTCCGGGACCTGGGCCTGGGCGCACTTACCCAATGTACTGCAGCGGGTGGCTCTGGTGGATCACGATCCTACACGTGGGGCAGGTGTTATTCTCCTCCAAATACTTGACCAGGCAACTCCGACAGACTGCAAAAGCACACTCGTATCAGAAAGCAACCCGAGAGGGAGACGCCAGCACCCCCTCGGGCTCGGCAGACATGGAGGCCGCGGCGCAGATGGCCTCACGCATGGCCGCTACGATGGGGCGCCCGCCTCTCAGGTCTCAGGAATGACGGAGAGGCCCCAAGTGCTCAGTCAGCCACCTCACCAGGCAGATTTGTGGAGCAGGGATAAGAGGGGAGAGGAACCTAAGTGAGGAGGTGCTCAGAGCCCAAGAGCTGAGAAAGCACCAGAAACTACCTGTCTCACCCAAACCTCACCATAGGGGCTAACAGTATAATTTTCATGTTTGTCCAAAAAAAGATCACAAGATTTTCTTTTACATCAAACTTCAAGGAAATTCAGTGAAACTAACAATCTAAAACTACAGTTACCTTTAAAATAAAGGTTCTATCAAACTGTCAAATATTTTATTTTCTTAAGTGGAAAACACATGATCAAAAGTCATTCGCATTACATGCATTTGTTGTATTTCAAAGATCCTATCTACATGGAGTGCCTGCCGGCAGCTGGCAGAGGGGCTCCTGCCCAGCTTCTCACCCACCAGGAGGGTAATTACGCTTCAGGGTAAACAGCAACACCTACTGTCCAGCTGAGGGGGCGTGTTAACAAAACCCAGGTTCAGCACAAGCTAGGAGTCGTCTAAACATCAAAACACAGGCTTATTAGTCCTAAGGAGCCGAACCTCAGTCTTATGTTTAAAAGGTTTACGGAATTCATTGGGAAATTTAAAAAGGAAGCATTTCTGTCCACTAGAAATGAATATTCTGTCATAACACAGTTACTGGTTTTGCTGTTATATAAAAATAATTAAATTTTTTCCTGTACTTAGCTTTCTTCAATGGTATGTCTACTGAAATTACCCACAATGTTTTTAATTTGAAGTAACTTTTCTGATTTATTTTTAAGATCTTCTTTCTTCCTGCTTCTGTGTCTTGCTTTGTACTTGAGCTAAAAGCTTTTGGTTGAGAAAGGTAAGAAGGAAGCAAGAAGGAAAACAAAGGAACAAAGGAAGGAAAAAAGAAACCACAAGTATCAAGAAAGCACAAGGCTAGAAGTTGTCAAAGGCCACGTTCTAGAACATTCTGCCATACACATATGCAGACAGTTCACACACACACACCACAGCTGCCATGTTCTACAATATTCTCCACATACACGTATGCAGACACTCGGTCACCGTGGTCGCATCGATGAGATATCCGCTGCACAGGCGGCAGGTGATGTGGGCGTTTATGTCCCAGAGTTTAATCTTTCTGGTCAACATCTTTGGCTTCTACAAGAGAAAACCAGTATTAATAACTGAAATACTCCCATTTGTTTCATCAAAGGTTCAGGCTAAACGTAAATCAAGTTACAGCACATCTTCCCAGGAGGGGCAGCACCATGTGGATGGGGGCTGCCACCCCCTAGGGCAGGTCCAACCTGCAAGGGCTCTGTGGGAGACTTCTGTCTGGAAAAGGGACTGCTGTAAGTCCTCTCCCAGGGGACTGGGACCCTCCCGCCAAACACCTGGTGGGCAGCTCTCTGCAAATGCTACCGTTTCTTTAACTGCCCGGGGCACTGCCCTTCTCAGCTCCCTCACCCTCTGGCTCAGGACTGAGCTGAGGCCCGGTGGTGAGGCAGGTGGGCAAGTGAGGGAGGATCATGACGGTGCAGGAAGAGAGGCCGGGGGAACAGGCGGGCTGTGCTGGGTCTGGGACAGGAGCCTGAGGGGTCACTGCTAGAGCTTCTGGCTCTTCTGTAAAGCTGGGGGATAAATGATCCCAAGGGACACCAGCAAGGACAGTGCCCCTTCTCCTGAAGCGGCAGTCTTCCAGTGAGGCCTCAATACAGTCACACCACGTCATGCTGACATCAGAAGTGTCAGGGAAGTCAACATCCAGTCCTGACAAGGCCCAGGGAACTGGGCAGCCAGAGGGGCCCAGATGACCCAGATGGGACTGGAGCCATTCCATTTTAGACATTTATCTTAATAACTGGACAAGTTCAAAAGATGCTCGCCACAGGGGCACCTGGGTGGCTCAGTCAGTCAAGCCTCTGACCTCAGCTCAGGTCATAGTTTCAGGGTTCATGAGTTCGAGCCCCACATCCAGCTCTGTGCTGACAGCTCAGAGCCTAGAACCTGCTTCAGATTCTGTGTCTCCTCTCTCTGCCCCACTCCGGCCTGCACTCTGTCTCACAAAAGTGCATAAACGTTAAAAAGAGAAAAGATATTCGCTGCAATTGTTTCAAATGGCAAATCATTTAGCCAGCAGGGGCTTCAGACCCTCCCCCTCTTCCCTCTACCCTGTCCAAGGAAAGCCCAAGCAGCCCTCCAGGACCCCACCCTCCCTGGGGCTCAGTAGCCTCTTGGCTCAGCAGTGCCCAGGCCCAGAAGCAGAGGGGCACACAGAAGCCCCCACCGTGGGGACGCTGGAGTACCCGAGGCCACCTGCTGATCCCCGTCATTATCTCACAGGATGTCAGCACCACATACAACATGGCAGCATCGAAGTCCAACCATCTGTGCACCAAAGTGCTGCCATGCTGTCTCCATCTCAGGGCCCCTTCCTGCTCTGGCCCAGCTTTCTCCGTCTCTCCGGCTAGACTGCAGGCTCCCGAGGAGGGTTTTGTCACTGTATCTCCTGAGCTGCGTCAGGACATGGAACAGCTCCTGGAGATGGCCATGTCCCACTCCAAAGCCTGTGTGTTCCCTCACACGGCAAAAAGTCCTTGAGCTGGGAGATGGTCCCAGATGACCCCATAGATGCCCTGTCATCTCAGGGCCCTTAAAAGGGGTGATGGGAGGGTCCGAGTCAGAGAGACTGGGAGCGTTAGGCTGATGGCTTGAAGGTGGGCCATGAACCAAAGGTGAGGTGCCCCAGAAGTTGGAAAAGACAAAGATCAATTTTCCCCTGAAGCCAGAAGGAGCCAGCTCTGTGGGCACCTTCACTTTGGCCCAGTGAGACCCTTTGGACCTCCGACCTCTGGAGCTGTCAGATGACACATTTGTGCTGCTCTGGCCACCAAGCCTGTGGTCCTTTGTTGCAGCAACAGTAGGAAACCCACCCAAAACGCTGCTCCAGTAAATATTACAGAATGGATGCCTTCACGGTAAGAGGACTAAGAGAAACAGATACTCCTGGACATCAGAGTCAAAGGCATCACTGAGGGTGGCTGGCCGCACCCAGTGGCCACAGCACACACAGCTCCCAGGCCGCCAGCAAGGACATTCACTGCTCAATGCCATTTAAGAAAAAGGAAAAAGAAAGCAAACTGCTTGGAGGATTTCGGACCCGCTTCCATTCGCATGAGGTCCGAAGGCAAGTGCCAGTTGCGCCTGCTGCCGTGCAGCGTGGCACGGGGGCCTGCCCAGAGCCTGGGGGCTGCACGAGGCAGTGAAGGGCCTGGAATGAGCAAGGAGTCTGGAGGCACATGTCGCCCATCCTGAGACCCAGCAGCACCAACAAACCGTCAGAGCAAACGAACGCAATCAGCAAGGCCACTACCCTGCAGTACCACTCGGTGCTTCCCACAGGGAGCGACACGGAAGCAGACACCCCCGCGGGTTTGCCCACATCACTCCTCCCTCCGCATCAGGCTGCAGCAGACTCGTCTCCACTGGAGACGACCTTCCCTAACTCCTTGCAGCCAGGTGTGTCTGTGGGTTGGGGTTTACCGATGTTACTAGGAATCTAGTAAAAATTAAATGGAACTTGGTGGAACATTTTCACAGGGGTTCTTATGGGCCAACCAGTCCTGTTAGCCTAACTCCACAGGAAGGAGCCTCATCTGGTAAAGATGGGCCCTCTCTGAGCGGACGTGGGTTTGCACTCTTTCCTCAGCGAGTGTGTGCACTGAGGCCAGCCAGGTGACTGACAGGGGAACCCAGCACCACCTTGTGGAACAGTTAAAAAAGAGAGAGAGAGAGAGAGAGGGAGAGAGAGAACATCCCAAGAGAAGGGACACCCTGGAATCAATCCAAGCAAAGCAGAGGAGGAAACGGGGCCCCATGCTGGCCCCAAATGAGTGCTGCCCTCACGTCCTTGGCCTTCTACGGAGCAGCTCTTTCTAAGCCAGCCGCTGAGGATGCGACCGCATGCAAATATTTCCATCAGACAGTAACGCGCTCAGCAACAAAGTTTCTTCTCAACCACCAGGTAACGAACCACGGAACTGAAGCCACAACAGTGCTGGTTCCAGCAGCACAACACTGAAATGAGAACAGGGCCCTGCACCAGGGTGACACGCAAAAACAGAGGCCACGGGCAAGCCGGCACTGACAGGGCCTTTGGCCCCTTTGAGGGACCAGGGTCAGTGTGAGCTCATGCTTAGGGAGCAGGTGGGTGAAGAGACAAAGGCGCGTGGGTGCGCCTGAGCGTGGGCTCCCACACCCACTTCCCAGCTCTGCCCACCCGGAGGGCCTGGGGGTAAGCGCTCCTTGGCGGCGCAGGCCCCCGTGTGTTTACAGCACTGTCCGCCGTGGGGAACCAGGCGGGGCCGGGAGGGTAACAGAGCTGGAGCGGAGGGGACCTGGCCCCAACTCAAAAGGGATCCACTGGCCACACTGGGGACAACTAGAACTTCGCGATAAGCAGTGACTACCATTAGGTGAACATGATGAGTCAGATTATAATCAATAGGATAACCGAAGCTCACACGTCCGCACACAGCCAGATGAATAAGGAAGGCATACGTGTCTTTCCAGAAGGTGAGCGGCTCATGTGGAAGCAGGAGTCACCACACCACAGTAACTAGTGACATTTTCTTCAGGAATCACCAGTGGAGGCTTTATTGAGGAAGAGAAGATTCAAACAGTTGCAAAGACACCCCCCCCACACACACTTTTCAGGCAGAGGGAGTGCAGGGCCTCAGGGTGGAGACACTGCGCAGACATCACTTACTGAGTGACCAGGTGACACCAGATGGGCAGCAGGTGTGCCTTCAAGCCGTGAAGGACACAGCACCCCTCCCGCTCCAAGAACACGCACAAGTCTCACCGCCAGGACCCCAGATGAGCCCCGAGGAAGGGAGGCCACAGGGGAGAGGGGAAGGTGGAGGGGCAGGCTGCCTGAGCGCAGCGCCTGGCTCAGAGGACAGCCCTGACTGCCTGCTGTCCACCCATATTTGGAGACAAGAGCAGCCTTGAGACCCTCCGCCATCAACTTCCCATTCTGCCCACGCTGGGCCCCATGGCCAGCCAGCCTGCTGTCCCCAGGCCTATAAGGACTGCACTCAGAAGGGAAGTGTCCACTGTCACCATGTTGCAGGAGGCCCGTCCCTGCACCTCCCATGCTCGGCAGCCCTCGTGCAGCACTGGACCCTGGACCCCAGGGGGCATGAGCCAGAATAGCAAAGGGTGCCCAGCTTTAAGTGCTGCACCCTCCACAAGCTGCACCTGCCAGCAGACCTGGGACACCTCGCCTGGCTCGTCTGAGATCCCTGGGTGGAAAGGAGGGTGACAGAGCCCCATGGACACCAGGGGACATCAGCAGCCAATGTGAACACATGGCCCTGTCTCAGTAGTGGGTTTTCGCAGCTGTGGACCCTCCCTACCCACACCAGGGGCTGCGGGACGGCGGGCTGGGGGGTCTGGGGGGACCTTCCCCACCCACACCAGGGGCTGTGGGACGGCGGGCCGGGGGATCTGGGAGGACCGTGCCTCACCTCCTCTAGATGTCTTCAGCGCCTCCTCCTGCCTTTGCACTGGGCGCTCAGGCTGCGGCCCTGATGCGGGGGCACCCCACCAGCAGCTTCACTCTGCCTTGCGCGGCTTCACATCTGGGCCTCCCTTCTGCCCCTTGCTCTCTGTCCATTTTCTAGCACAGAAACAGCACGTGTCATTTCATGTCATGTCTTATATATGATGCACACAGTCCTATAATGAAGTTCTTTCTAGAATTTTTAGGTGAGTCCCACATAGCAAACAACAGAACAGAGTAGACCAGAAGTATAATTAAGAAAAAATGTGAAGATATGTGTAAGTAGTTATACCCTAATCTCCTCCAGAGCTATCAGAGATTATATTTTAAAGGAGTTATAAGGAATTGACGTTTTCTGTGGTTACAATATTTACCTGTACATGGCAGCCTGGAACCCTCTGCTACATTTTGAAGCCTGTGGAGACAGACAATACAGGGGCATCATCCCACACGTGCTAACACAGAGCCAATGCCCTCCCGCCTCCACTGCCCCGACCAGCGGCTTTGGCTTTGCCCAGTTAAACTGGTCTGTTCTTTTGCTTACTTAAAACTACCAAGAGAAAAACAAGAATTGACAGTGAAAAACCAGGATCAACCCAAGAGACACAGGGAGGTCTCAGTGGTGGTTTGGTGTCACGAAGGCCCAGGGGCTGGTGGGCTGGAAGGGCATGGGAGATAGGGGAGTGCGCGGGGGCCTATGGGAGGCGTGGGGGCAGGCAGGGGCATCCCGCGGTATGAAGCCCGAGGAGACAGGAAGACGGTCGGTGAAGGTCTGCTGTCTCAAGGGCAATTCTACCAAGTGTTCAAGGAGCCAAAACAAACCTACTCAAACAAGTCCACTTAGAGAATCAAAAAGACAGTATTTTCCAACTCTTTTTATGAAGCTAACATACACACACACCAGACCAGAACTGGAAGGAAAATCAGACTGAACTCACTGGTGGGCATCAGTGTCAAAATCAGATGCACATGGAGTCACTTGACCCACTATCTGAAAAGGAGGCTCATGCTTGACAAACTAGGTTTACCCCAGAATACAAGGGGGCTTAATATGAGAAAGAAAGTAATTGACAAAAGACAAAAGAAGAAAAATGATAAGATCTTCCCAAAGATGCACAGAAATCATTTGATAAAATTCATTATCCATTCATGATTTAAAAAAACTCTTAGTGGGGTGTCTGGGTGGTTCAGTCAGTTAAGCGTCTGACTTCAGCTCAGGTCATGATCTCACGGTTCGTGGGTTCAAGCCCTGCGTCGGGCTCTGTGCTGACAGCTCAGAGCCTGGAGCTGCTTCGGATTCTTTGTCTCCCTCTCTCTCTCTGACCCTCCCCTGCTCACAATGCCTCTCTCTCTCTCTCTCTCTCTCTCTCTCTCTCTCAGAAATAAATAAAACATTTAAAAAAATTAAAACAAAACAAAACTTTAAAAGATACTGGGGAGAACATCTCCTAACGTCAGGTGAGGAAAAGATTACAAAACAGAATTACAAGGCACTAACCACAAAGGGAACACCTATCAAGAGCAACTTTGTTAGAGAGAAGTAGTCAGATAATCAAAACACAAGAGTGCAAAAAGCCACGGTGCACAGAACACCCCGAACACCCCCACGGGGAAGACTACAGTCCAGACAGCGCTCGGCAAGGCTGGTCTATAAGCGAAGCTAGGGTGGGGCCTGCCACGCCCACTACCTGTGTCCCGTCTGTGACTGCTTTGGGACCAAGGAGTGAGTTTCTACGCCACATGACCCAAAAAGCTAAGGTATTTGCTGTCCCATTCTTTACGGAAGACCTTTGCCAATGCCTGCTCCAGACCGTAAAAGGAACCACAGGCACTTCACAAAAGAGGAAATCCAAACAAGCATATTTTCAAACGTTCAGCTTCCTAAGCAACTCAGAAAATGCAAGTTAAACGTCCAGCGAGGGTCTGTTACAGCACGCCCCCACCTCCCGCCCCCAGCGAACTCTCCTCCCTGGCGTCTGACAAGACTCCAGTGACAAGGACGTTACCAGCATAACCTGTCTCCAAGGTCACCGGTCACTGCCCCGACCGTGATCTGGTCAACCCCTCAGGTCTGGCTCCTTGCCCGAGTTCACGGACACTGGCCGCACTGGTGCCGGAGCCTTCCGGAGCCACAGGTGGCGTGACCCTCCACACTCTTCAGGAGCCAGAGCCATGCTGTGTGAAGGGGTGCTGCCTCCCTGCCCACTCGCCCTGGGCCAGCCTTCAGTCAGCCTCGTCCACCACGAACAGTGCTCTCTCTTAGGCCGGTGCCTCTGTCCTGGCCACTCTGCTGCCCACTGCTACATGGTCTGGAACACGGCTTCCCTCTGACTCCGGCAGGCACCGGTCAGGGGGTGCTTCCGCACCCGCCCTCCCCATGTCATACCTATATTATCCACGACTGTCCTTTAGGTAAGCACATTGGGTTTGTTTTGCAGTGAAAGCAATATGCACATTTATTAAACATGATCTGGAAAGTAAAGAATACTACCAAGGAAAAAACCCTACAATCCTAATCACCAAAAAGTAACTGCTATTCTTAGCCTGATGGTGTATCTCCCTCTGTGGGTATACGCTTAAATACTTTTCACATGTATACACAGAGCTCCATGTTTACTAAAAAGCCAACCTCAGACTAGATACAGTGCATCACAGTGCGGTTTTTATCACTAGTCAACCACGGTGGGTGCCTTGCCTGCCAGCACACACAGCAAGCGGGCTCCAGGGCTCCAGGGCTCGGGCCCTTGGGTCTCAGCCGCAGTGAGTGAGGACGGCGTATGTGGTGCGCCTGACCCAGAGACGCGGGGCATGACGGCGGCTCCATGACCGTGGGGCCCCCAATGGCAGCACCCCCTCCAGCTGGTCCCAGCTTCCCTCCCCTCCATTCCACCTGCGGCCTGGACCCTCCTTAGGGCCCTCCTGCCCGGGGACCCTCAGGAGAAAGAACCTGCACCCACCCCCTCGTGGGAACACCTAGGGGTCATCCTTTCCTTTCATTAACCTCATCTTACAAAAACCTTAAAATTTTCCACTTTTTTTTTCTCATATTTTTTAAATGTTTATTTATTTACTTTGTGAGCACGCACAAGCGGTGGCGGCAGGGGGAGGGGGGCGCAGAGAGAGTGAAAGAGAGAATCCCAAGCAGGCTCTACGATGTCAGCACAGGGCCCAACATGGGGCTTGATCCCACAAACCACGAGATCATGACCTGAGCCGAAATCAAGAGTCAGATGCTCAACCGACTGACCCACCAGATGCCCCATTCACTTGCTTTTTAATTACTTTTGCTAGGTTGTATTTTTCTAGATTATTCATCAAATTCACTGGCACGAAGTTGTTCATATTATCTACCCCATAACCTTTACTACACAGCTTTACTGAGGAATATCTGACACACATTTAAAGAGACAACTTGGTAAGTTTTGACGTTTGCCTGAAAAGAACTACCACGATGGAGAGGAGGACCCTGGCCCCAGGGAGCCCTGACCTGCCCAGGGCTGCACGGAGGTGGCGTGTTTGTGGGGTCCCATGGCTTGGCTCGGCTCCCTCACCCTGTTTTCAAGGCTCACTCATGTTGTCACATGAACAGCTCATTCTCGTTCTGAGCAACGTCTGTTGTAATTTCGTTGGCCCACTCACCAGTAGAGGGATATTTGGGCTGTTTCCGGTGGGCTGTGAGGAGCAGGGCTGCTGTGAACACTCACGGCCACATCTTTGGGTGGACGTGTGCTCCGGAGTGAATCTCCACTACAGGAGCCACACGCAGCTGTCTGACAACTTTTTAAGAAACTACCAACCTGCTCCCTGGTCCTGGCCACCTCTGAGCTCCAGCTGCCCTGTGGGGTCCTTCTTTCTTCTCTCCTTCCTCCCTACACCACCCTCACCCCAGTCCTGCCCCTTTCTCCCTGAACGCCCTCTGTCGGCCTTCTGTGCCCATGGCCAATCCCTGGACACTCCATGGCTCCCATCTGGATGGCAGATCCACCCAGGACAGGCCTCCCTACACCCAATCTCACGGACAAGTCTAAGCAACATGTAGAAAAGCAAATCAGACATGTCCTTCCTGCATGAGACCCCTGAAGGGGTCCAGACTCCTGGTGAGCCATGCCCTCCCACCAGGCGCCAGCCCCACCAGCCTCATCCACGTCAGGGCTCCCATCCACGTTAGCCTTGTCCATGTCAGAGCCCGTCCACGCCCGCTCCACTGTGTGCACCATTCCCGCCAGCCTGGCCCTCTGTCCTCAGGGCAGCAGGCTGTCAGTGTCTCAGTGAGACCCCGAGCCTCCTGGACAGGCTCCCCCATCCCCAGGTCTAAAGCCAGCAGCTGCTCTATCCCCCACGCCATCGGCATCTTCAGTGTGCTGTGCCAGCCTGCCCCCCCAGGGCACTGTGAACCCCAAGCAGGCTGAGGCTGCAACCTCACTGGGGGACATCATGTCTGGCAGAGTGCCCACGCCAGCGCTGGTGCTCAGGAAGCCAATGCTGACCAACCAACGAGAGAGTTCTATCCACACCTAAGCACTCTAGACCTATTCGCACTTACTTGTACACAAAAATCACCAAACTGCTGAACTCTGCCCCATGCCCAACACCCTCTCCTCACAAACCAGTCTGCTACAATTTGGGACGTTTATGTGTAAAGCTGAGCGAAGCTGCCTCCACAGGCTGTGCCCCGCTCCCTCCCACCAGCCAGAGGACCGGAGTCAGCACGCAGCCGGCGCTTAAGAAAGAGACCTGCTTTGTGCCATCTGGTCCACTGCAGCCTCTTGCCTGTGGCCCACCTCCCAGGCCCCCGGCTCCTCACTCCTCTCCCTGTGACACCTGCTCTCACCCATTCTCTTTGCAGATCTGCTTGGGGGGGGGGGGGGGCTGCACTGACAGCTGCTGAGCAAGCACTCTGTGACGGCGTCACAGGTCCTCAAGCAGGGCTCTGCACGTGGGCCAAACACCCAGGGTTTATTGCAATCTCCAGATAAACAGAACCAGATCATGAAGGTTCCTCACTGGGATACTGAAATCAGGTCAAGACTACAAGAAAAAGGGAAACTTTAAATGTATTTCTACGTGGCTACATACCACCATGAAGCCTTTTTAAAAAAGTAATGAATAACAAAAGTGCTTTGAATTTAGACTCTCAAAAGGGTTTGTGACTCAAAGGACAACGAAATCTCTGCTCCACCTTCTCCCCTAACTTGGACCCGACACCCCACTCCACCCCTGCCGCCCCCTCACCCCCAGGTCACCATGGTCTCAGCCCTGCAGAAAGCTGCACAGGGCCCCTCCCCAGGCCTCATCCTCACTTCCACGTTCAGGGCCGCCTTGGCCCCCCACGCACAGCTACTCCTCCTGCATTGCTGGGTGCTGTGGGGAGCACACAGTACCCCACTGTGTGTTCGATGAATACCTGCTCCAGGATACGGCAGGCTGTTGGCCATGTCTACTGGGGAGTTTACTCCTAATTTTTACTTCTTAAATTAAGAGTTTGTACAAATATCTGGGTGTGACTTAGTGACCTGAGGTACAAGCCCAGGGTGGGATCCCAAGCACATGTCTTGAGCAGCACCAAGGCCCACCCACATCAGTGACATCCATCATAAGCAGACTGACCGGGTCCCAGGCCCCAGGCCCTGAGGCCCAGCCCACACCAACACTCACTTCCAGTCACGTCCCACCTCTGTGTTTATACCTCCTGTTCCTCCAGCTCAACACTCCCGGACCTCAAATGCAGAAGTCAACTCCCTATGCTCCACTTGGTAGGAGAGGCGTTTCCACATGCGTGCCAGCATCTGAAGTTTCATCTGGACTTCCGGTGCACGCCGACTGCTATCCCTTCTGCAGCTTCTCGCCTACCTTGCACCCACGGCAAGAGACAGGGTAACCATACCCCTCACACTTACCCCACCTGGCCATGCTGTCCAGGCACACCACACCACACTTGCTCAAACACAGCTCCCAGGGATCCCGTAAAAACATGAGTCTGAGCAGTGGCTCTGTGGCATGGAAATCTCCAAAGGCTCAGGGAAAGCCAAAGTGTTCAGTGGCCGATGAGGCCCAAGCCACCTCTCTTATTCCACTATGGCCACGGTGGACTCCCTGCTAGGTCTAGAACATCCTAGGTGTACTCCCACCTCGGGGCACTTGAACTTACTGTAGCTGCAACATTCTCTGTCATATGGCTACATGGGCCGTCCCTCACCGCCATCAAGCCTTTCCTCAGATGTTACCTCCCCAGCAACACCTTTAGAGACCATCTTATTTAAAATCACATGCTATCTGGGCACACATGTGCACACATCACGAATCTAAGATATGACCCTCGAATTCAGGATTTACTTATTTTGTTACTACCCCTCTCCCTATACTACAATGTCAGGCATGTGACTGGCAGCATTAAAAATTCAATGGAAGGGTTTATGATAAAGCTGAGAAAATTTTCTCAAAAAGAGTATATAAAGACAGGAAACAGAGGGTGCCTGGGGGACTCAGTTGGTTAAGCGTCCGACTTCAGCTCAGGTCATGATCTCATGGTTCGTGGGTTCAGGCCCCACGTCGGGCTCTGTGTTGACAGTTAGCTCAGAGCCCGGAGCCTGCTTTGGATTCTGTGTCTCCCTCTCTGACCCTCCCCTGCTCATGCTGTCTCTCTCTCTCTCTGAAAAATAAATAAAACATTAAAAATAAAAAAGACGGAAAACAGAAAAGATCCAACATCCAACCAATACACGTTTTAGAAAAAACAGAAAACTGAGATAAGGAGCTTCCTAATATACTTTCTGCTCACACCTTATCATAGGCCTGGTGCTCATGGTGCCCCCACCCCAGCCGGTGACGAGACATGACAAACTCACCAGCAAGAGTGATGAGCACCATGAAGAAAGTAGGTCAAGGCAGCAAAACAGAGAACAGCTGGAGGGGCTGCTTTAGAAAGTGACCAGAGGAGAGCCGGTGCAGAGGGACATCTGATCCTGGACCTGGAGGGAGGGGCCGGAGCAGCAGACACCCCACTGACAGGGCAAGGGACCCCCGAAGCGTAATATGACCACTTTGCAGTTGGCTGGCCGAGAGGATGAGGCATCCAGACACGGCACGGGGATGAGGACAGAGGGCCAAGGAGGGCACGCGCTCAGACACAATCCTTGAGAATTTGGAACAGGAGACAGTAAGGTCAGGCAACGTAAGGGAGATCAGAACTCAACTGCGGAACAGATCGTGAAACTATCACACCCATTGTAACTGTCAGATCCAACCCCTGAGAAGACAAAAAACATGCCGTGAAAGGGGTTGTCGGACCCCCGGTTTTCTACCAGCTGACAAAGGTGCTCAGCTACAGACGTGCACCCAAGTGAGAAGGCTGACTCAAGGTCGAAACAAGAGCCCGAGAGCGAACCGGGGAGCCAGCGGGGTCACCCTGAGCTCGAGCCCAACCAAGCTTCCCAACTGGGTTTCAGAACTGTGTCGGGCCCAGGACTTCCGGTTGTGTCCACTTCTCGCTTCTGAACGGGCACATCTGCACCTGCGGTCCCACACCTGTCCTGCCGTGTGGGGATTACTGGGATGGCGATCTGTCTCGCGTGGTCCACAAGTGCCCAGGAGTGGCACCCTGTGGACTGCACCAAGTGGATGACCCATGGGGTAAGACTCCGGAGCTCTGAGTTTCGGCCAAGGTTGGGGACTTTGAGCTGGTGCTGCAGTGAGAGGAGACCCCGGGGAACCTCAGAAGAGGGCCAGGTGTGTTTGGCTTTTGGGGGGCCAGGACTGCAGCAGGCAGAATTCTGAGAAAGCCTTGAGATGGCCCTGGCATGCACATACCTCCTGCCTTACTAGCCCAGGTACTGCTGCAAAGGGATTTTTAAGGAGCAAATTAAGGATGCAAATGAGCTGACCTTGAAACAGAGCAAGTATCTGCTGGCCCAAGAGCATGGCCTTTCAAAGCAGAGTTCTCTCCAGCTGGTGGCAGAAGAGCAGGTCAGAGGGACGCGCCCTACCGGCCTGGCAGAAGGCAACTGGCTACATCAACTGCCCACAGCTCTGGGCGAGGAAGCGTGCGGCCTCTAGGAGCTGAGGGCAGTCCCCAGGCGACAGCTAGCAGAAAAGCAAGACCCCAGGGCAACAACCATAGAAATGGATGCTTACAATAGCAAGTGAACACAGAAGACGACCTGAGTCCCAGACGAGAGCCACAGCCCAACCACCAAGGTAATTTCAGCCTCCGAGGCCCTGACCAGAGGAGGCAGCCACATCGTACTAGTCTTCCAACCCATGGAACTGTGAGTAGTGAGTGGGTACTCTTTTAAGCCACTAATTTTGCGGCAATTTGTTATGCAGAGTTAGAAAATTAACATAACAGTATTAAAAGAAACGGAATTAGCAGCAAAGGACAGGGTCAGTTTCCCAAGCATATAAAGTACACAGTGACCACCAGCCCCGGAAACATTTTGATTAGGCAACTATTCTCCCAACTGGAGACAAGGAACAGGTTAACAAAAAGCAGCAGAAGTTAGAGCCCCTTGGTCAGGATTGAACGGTGCCTACTCAAAATACACGTGTTGAAGCCCTAAGCCCACAGGGTGATTCGGGTTAGATTCCAAAGGGTGGGCCCATGATGAGGTCAGTATCCTCACAAGAGACAAAAGAGGGCCCGCCGCCTCGGTCTCCACCATGTACACACAGCGAGAGGGCAGCTGTCCGCAGGCAGGGCAGTGGGCCCTCACCACCAACCAAGCCAACTGGCACCCTGATCTTGGACCTCAGTCTTCCAGGACAGTGAGAGAGACATGCCTGCTATTCAAACCACCCCACCCCAACTACGACATTCTGTTGTGGCGGCTGAGCTGAATGAGACACCCTTTTCCTGGTTTCTGAGGTCTGTCTTCTTCACCAGGCTGCTTTCAATCAAAGGCGGGGGAAAATGAACTGCCTCCAGGCGTTCATATCTCTATCGTGAGAATGGCACTTGCTTTACGTAAAGGAAATGTTATTTGTCAGCAGAAGTCCTATTTCCATTAACAATTTCAACCACTTTCTACCCACTAAACTTTTTATGAAGTCTGCTAAAAAGCATCCCAGTTGATGAGTTGGACTCACCCGTGTGTGCTTGTGAGGAAGGACGAACTGGCCCAAGGGCACCTCCCCAGCAGAAACGGATGAGGAAGGCCCCTTTCCCAAGACAGTGGGACACTCCCCTGGGCTCCTGTGCTGGGGCTCGTCTCTCCTGACACTGGGAACTGGGGCGCCGGAAGTGTGGCCAGCAGGACTGACCGAGTAAGGCCACCACTTGACCGCATGTCCCGGAAGACTCAGTGGCTCCTGTGAAGTGATCTCCCAAATCTCGAGCCTGATTCAGCCTCTCCCTCATTCCCTTTAGTTTACAGAGTACACAGGGACAACATACAGAAGTGGATGACACTGTAAGTGAAGACTCAGAAAAATCCAGATGTGACAGGTGGCCTAGAAGAGTCAACCCTGTGGAGGGCAAGTGGGGAACCTGAAAAGACACTAAGGGACCCCAGTGCCACACCGGGAACCTGCCCGGGTCTGGTTAGGGGAAAAACACCATGGAAGACATTCTTGAGACAAGGAGGGAGATTTGAAAATGAACAGGAAAAGAGCTAACACGTGAAGTAAGACTGCCCTTCTCGGGGGTGGCAATGACGCTGTGGCTGTGTGGGGAACATCTGACTCCCATGACCAGCGCGCTCTACGTCCCTTCAGGAACACAGTAGGTTGTCTGCAGCTACTTTCAGATGATTCAATGACAATAAATACGTAATTAGAAAAAAGAGATGAAGGAAATATGGCAAAGCATAAATAATTGTTAGGTCGGGGCTGGGGGTGTAAGACTGCTCATTGGAGAACTTTCCAGTTTTTCTCCATTGTGTTTTTTCTGAAATTAAAACTTGGCGGGGGGAAAGTAAAATGAAATCACTTGAAATTAAAAAAAAAAAAAGGCTAACCTTTCTCTGCTCCTGACTTCCTAGCTGTGACTGTGCCCTGTGCCTGCATGTCCTCATCAGGCAAATGGGGGTGAGGGTGGGGGATCAAAGAGCAGTCCTACGATGGCTTTAAGAACCAGACAAGTTCATACACACAGGACAGGACCACACACACCAGCCAGGGCTCGGCTGACACCACAACACCCACCACCTCCCTGAAGCCCACAGTTAGCTAGCAGGGGCTTCAAAGAAGTATACAGACAGCTTTCTACAGTTTGCTTATTTCTTGCTAAAATCTGGAATTTGTTGCTAACGTGGCAAAGTCCAGCAAATATTGATTCATTTGGAAAATAATCCAATATACCAATCAACCTCTACTCTCCAAATTCACCTAAATATCAGAAGTTCTCTTCAAAAAAAAAACCCTATCAACCCAATAATCAGTGTTTAAGGACTGTTCAAGTGAGTTTTAGTTCTTTACAATAGATGCTGTTGCTGAATTCAGCAGACCGTTCTGAAATGTATCTAAGCAAGGCTCACACCTCAGCTCTTTCTTCATGTGTTAAGTGTTTCCTTATTGCTCTTTGTCATTTGGGCCTTCAGACAATTCAGTTCTGTAGGGAGGAACATGGCAGATCAGAAAAGATAGTCTTATTATTTTTAAAGGTCTTACTTACAATTTAATGATACACTATCACTTGTAAAACAGTATACTGTAGTTCCATTTTTTTGAAGCACAATGAATTGTGAGGCATTTTTGGACTATTCACAGCATATACCAGAAGGGTAACAATAAACTGTCCTCAAACCTCAACATATTTCAATAGTAAAAGAAAATTACATTTTCAATTTCAAATTCAATTCTGACCACTAAGCAAATAGCTCCAAATGAATTAACAAATCCTGTCATTTAATAGACTAAAGAGTAACCATATAGACCCAAACAAATCTTGCTTTATAATTCAAATCAAACAACCCAAATAAGTGATTCCAATCCCTGGTGAAGGGCCCCGCCTCACATGGGCAGGGTGGGCCCTTGGCAGGTCCAGAGAGTTGGGCAGCAGGAGAGGACACTTCTGCCCACAGGGGGCTCCTGGGACAAGTCCTGCAGGGAGGCTTCCCGTCCGGGCCCTGGATGGTGTCCTCTCCAGCCCCATGCTACAGCCCCCGTCCCGAGTGCCAGACGGAGGCCCCCCCGAGTCACGGGTCCTAAGCACTGAGACCTTGCATACGGGCTCCTGGAGCCTTCCTTTCAAAGGTCAAATATCCAAAACCTCTCAGGATCGGACTTCTTAAAAACTTCTTACAAAGGTCAGTTTATAATTTCTGGAGCAAAATCATTGCCAGGAATAAAACGATGCTCGGGAAACACTGAAATCATTGCACTCAAAGCTATCAATGAATTCCACATCACTCCACTTAATTTGAGCATGGGGCGTAGCGGGGGAGGGGGGGGGGCTCATGGTTTGCTACAGGTGTTCTAAATAAGTTAACTCCCAAGAATCTTCCCTATTTATAATTTATCTTCCCCCATGTGTAAGCTCCAGCGGTTTCAGTCATTATGGTGACAAGAGTGGAACCGATACAATTAAAGAGACAGCCCAGATGCTGCAACCTTGCACTTGCAACACACGACCCTATATACAAGTGCTAATTTACTTGGCTATTTCTCAGGTACAGGCCCCAGATTCGCTGGAACCTGAAGGCCACAGTGCCTGTCACCCCTCCTCCCAGTACACACACGCTTCCTCTTGAGCGAGGGCTGGGCCTAGTAACTAGGCTCTAACAGAGAATGTGGCAAAGCGGATGGGATGTCCCTGCTCAGATTAGGTCATCAAGACTGTGGCCTCCTTGCTTGCTCTCTTTTTCTATCACTGGCTCCCTCTGAGTTGCCCTGTGAAGAGCCCCATGCGAAAAGGAACCGACATCTTCAGCCAACGGCTGAGTGAGCAAGCCTGGAAGCAGGTCCCCACAGTCAAACCTTCAGATGAAACCACAATTCCAGCCAGTACCCTGAATGCAGCCTTGTGAGACCCTGAGCCAGAGGACTCAGCTAAGTTGTGCCCCAGATTCCTGAACCACAGAAACTGTAAGATAATAACTGATGTTCAAACACACTATGTTTGGGAGTAATCTGTTGGACAGCAATATATAAATAATACAACCATACAGCACTATCACACCTTTAAAAATCCCAATATAGGAAATAGAGCCTTACCCAAACCTGAATGTCCGGTTTGGCAAGTCTTTTCCAAAACTTCACAAATTAAGTTTTTACAAAAGTAAAGTATGTATTAGAGAAAAAAATCACAAGCGTTGCATAAGAAGGTCCCAAGTGTGGTCACATTTGGCAAATAAAAGTTCCTAAGCTACAGTATTCAAGGACTCCATTTGATTAAGATTTGGTCCTATGAAATGAAATGTCAATCAGAAAATCAAAACTGGTTGTCTCCTAAGTAACCAAGTGGTAATGTTGTGGCACAAACTGAAACGCTGACCTGGCCAATTCAGGTGTCTCTCTTGGGAGTCCATTTAGCTCTGAGTTTTAGACTTGTACCTCATCCTACTGCCTAATCTGTGGATAAGCTTGCAAACTTAATACAAGTTGATCTTTCTAGGGGCACCTTTGTGGCTCAGTCAGTTAAGCGTCCGACTTCGGCTCAGGTCATGATCTCACGGTTTGTGGGTTCGAGCCCCATGTTGGGCTCTGTGCTGACAGCTCAGAGCCTGGAGCCTGCTTCAGATTCTGTATCTCCCTCTCTCTCTGACCTTCCCCTGCTCACGCTCTCTCTCTCTCTTTCAGAAATAAATAAAAAACATTTAAAATTTTTTCCCAAAAAAAAAAAAAAAACACAAGTTGATCTTTCTAAAAATATTGCTCTGCCTTTCGTTCATTCATTCACACACTCACTTCTTCATTCAATTGTTGTGTGCTGCATGCCAACCACAGGCCAGGCAGCCAGTTCTGGGAGCTGAGTTGGATGAGGCCCTTGCCTTCCTGGGCTTTTCATTCTCTCAAACTCCTCCAGCATCACCTTACTGGACACACTCTGGAGTCATTCCCCAATCAAAGAGCAACACATACCGTACCCTACTTTTTCATCAGCACTTCCAAGTTAAAGGAAAACATGGGCGAATTTTAGATGAAAGTCTCATTCAAAGGTTTCAGAGAAGCAAAGATCCCCATTACTATAAATATTCCTTTAATATTTTCCTTTCCTGGAGTGGAGAAGGCGCCCGATCCACTCACCTGACATGTACGCTCACCTGCTCCAACCTTCTTACACTGGGCCCAGTGCCCCCCAAATATTTCCCTAAGCTTCCAACACTCCTGGCTAGACCCCCACTCCTCCTGGAACTTCCTGGACACTGAAAATCCGCGGATGGAAGGGACACCCACCCAACCACATGACCTCCACCAACGGAGGGAGAGGAGGCCAGGAGTGGTTGAAGGTGACAGACACTGACTACAAGGAAAGAACAGCAGCCACGCAGTAGAGGCTGGAAGAATAGGGTAGGAGACAGCTTTTTGGATCTGGGGAGTGGGCACTGGGAGCATATAGCCAATGGGGACTAGAAGCCCCACTTGAATCCCTAGAGGGAAGAGGACAGACCCTGACCCAGCCTCACACATGCCCCTGGGCAGCCAAGCGGCATCTGCTGAAGGTCAGAAGGTCTGTGGGGCCTGCCCAGGTGCTCATAATACCAGGGTGCTCAGGGGCCTCAGGGAGGTTTGCACTTGTGGGGCTCAGGCAACCAGGATCCCTCAGGCCCCCAAGGCTTCACAGCAGGTGGGTCCAGTTGAGTAGAATGGGCACATTAAGGACACCTCTGGATCCTGCCCCAGGGGTCCCACCCCCGGGGGGGCTGGCTTAGGGTCGCAGCTTTCCTTGTAGTCTGCTCTTGGGATCTGGGTGAATCCCACTGACTTGCTCAGGAGTTCTGGCAGGGACCTGTGTCCAAGCTCCAGCCCTCATCCGTGTCCTGGCTCTCCCTGAGATGGTCCTGTTCCAGCATCCAGGCACTCCTAAACGACCTACCTGGGGCCCCGGTCATCCCCGGAGCCTGTCACACGGGATGAACCCTGCTCATGGCAGGTCCCAGGGTCGGGCCTCCCACTCAGAAGGGGCTGTCTCAGGGTCTCAGAAGTGCTCACAGGACTACTCCAGGATGCCAGCCCTCTTTGGGACCAGTCTCGGCGTTCTGGCCCTCCTTAGGAACCCAGCCTAGTGTCCCAGCCCTCCCTAGATCCTACCACATCCTGGGGGCTGGCCCTCCTCAGTGACCTGTCACCAACTCCAGCCGTCTCTGGTTCCTGTCGAGTCTCAGGGATCCAATCCTCCTTGGTGACCCGTGCTGGGGTTGGACCCTCTTGGATGACCCATCCCAGGGTTGGACTCTCCTTGGTGACCTATCTCAGGGTCTAGCGCTTCCTGGTCCCCGTCTGGTGGGTATGAGGTCTGGCCCTCCTCGGTGAGCAGTTCTGCGGTCTGGCCTTCCCCGCTGACCCGTCCCGGGGTCCAGTCCTCCTTGGTCCCTCCCCGGGTGACCCGTCCTGCGGTCTGGCCCTTCCCCGCGACCCGCCCGGGGTCCCGACCCCGTGGGTTGCGCCCGCGCCCAGGGCCTGCCCAGAGGTGTCGGGGCTCCGCGGGCCGGGCCGACGAGGGGCGCAGGGGCGCGGGCCAGGGTTCCGAGCCTCCGGGGCCCGCACACGGGCCGAGGCCGAGGCCTGAGGAGCGGGCGCCTCGGGCCAGGCCAGGCGGGGTGAGGACTCACTGACCTGCCGTCTCGGCTGCGGGCGAGCGGGGCGCACGCGGGGGCAGCGCCGGGAGCGGGAGGGGGGTGCCGCTCCCTCCTGGTCCCCCCCAAGAGCAGGAGAAAAAAACCCGTCCGGAGTTTAAAACAAAGAGGCGGAAATGCCCGAGCGGAGCCGAGCGGCGAGTCGGGGGCGCCGCACATGGAGCATGCGCATTGTCCGCCAGGCTCCCACCCGCAGCCGGGAGGGGGCGGGATCTGGGTGGGGCGTGGCCTGAGGGCGTGACAGGGGCGTGGTCATGAGGCGCAGGCGCGTTCGGGCAAGGCTAGGCTGAGGGATCCGGAGAGGTGGGGGGCGGGGGCGGGGCCCGCAGCGGAGGCGGGGCTTGTGGGGCGGGGCCAGAGGGGCCATGGACCAAGAGGGTGTGGTCTGCGGGACGAGTCTCGCTCTACGCTGGACTCAGCAGGCCACTGACGCTGACTCCAGCTCCAGGACCTGGCTAGGGCTTTCCTCTGGCGGAATCCGTCTCGTTCTTGCGATCCAGGCCTTCCTGGGACGTAGCAGCGAGAGCTCTCCGTGCACCAGGCAGGAGCCGGGGGCCTGCACACAGACAGGGGCCCTGCTTTCCGGGCCCCCGGACAGTGGGCAGCGGGGCTGACCCTGCAACTCTGTGTGTCCACCCTTGCGCAGGCCCTGCCCTGGAGCGTGACGTCCACCCCTTCTTGGGGTTCACACCTTAGCAGGAGGGGGGCAATAACAGGAAAAAGTAACGGATATAACGTGGGAGCCAGATAAGCTGGTTCCAGGAGGCAGTGGCTGTTAATTACAATAGGCTGGATGGGCATGGAAGGGACAGAGGGAAAGCGCCATAGAGTAGGAACACAGAGGTAACAGCCCTGCAAGTATCTGGGGTTCACAGGGAAGATGTCCTGCCAGCACCAAGCTGCAGAGTGGGGAGATTGAAGGGAGCCAGCGTGGAAGCCAGAGGGAATGGGGCATGAGGAGGCAGGAGATGAGGTCAGAGGGAGGGGCCCCTGGGTGTTATGAGCAGAGGGGTGATGGCGCTGGCATTGTAAAGCCTCCTTCTGGCTGTGCTTTGTCTGTCTGGCAGGCCCAGAGCGGGAGGCATGTGGTGCCCTGGAGGAGAGGAACTGTGCACTGCCGGGGGATCAGCCTGAGAAGAGGCGGGGGTGGGGAGGGGGAACAACTGGGAGATGGGCAGCTGCTGACAGTGTGGGCAGGCGATGGAGCGCATGAGGGTGGGGTCGCGAGTGTAGCTGTAAGGTCCATTAGGCTCCCAGGCGGCTGCTGTACAGTGTGAGTTTGCAGTGTCTGGAGCTGGATGAGCTGGTCAAAGGAGTGAGTGAGGGATGGGGGACTGAACTCCATGC
Organism: Hyaena hyaena; assembly: GCF_003009895.1. Taxonomy (NCBI): domain Eukaryota; kingdom Metazoa; phylum Chordata; class Mammalia; order Carnivora; family Hyaenidae; genus Hyaena; species Hyaena hyaena. Next base: position 161,020 of record NW_024081520.1, on the reverse strand, counting down.
TCACGTGGAAAAATCAGCAAGTCCAGGTGGATCCAGTAAGAAAGACTGAGATTGAGCAAGCTGGGGAGAAGGAGTGATGTCTGGTCAGCTTCTGAAAGGAGCAAAGGGAGTGAGATGCTTCTGGGCCTCGGCCAGTAGAATGTCGATGCATTGTAGGGGTAAAAATTGGGTCGTGGTGGGCTCAAGGGAGGAGGGTAAATAGAGACAACTTTTCCAGGTGGTTTGCTGTGGAGGAGCTTCTGGAACTAGAGGGCTGTTTTATGTTTGGTATGGAGCCTTGGTGGTACTGGTGCAGTGCAGGGGGAGGCTGACCACGCTGGAGAGAGGGAAGGCTGCCTGAGCCCAAGTTCTCACCTGGGACCAGGGACCAGATCCGGAGAGGGGGCTGTGGCAGCCCTTCACACTGCAAGAGGTAGCCCCACTGCAGGAAGTGGGGTCTGTGCACCATCTCATCCAGCTGCTTCTATTCTCCAGTGAAATGGCAGCTAGGTTGACCCAGACTGGAGTGGAGGCCTGGGCATCAAAAATGGGGACAATAGGCCAGGATCAGCTCTGGGCAGAGGGCACAGTGACCCCAGGAAGTCATGTGAGGGCCCTCTGACACCGTAGCCATCTGTCTGCGAATGGAGGAGAGCCAGGAGCATGTTCATGAGGCATGGCCACAGGTCTCTCTCAAAGGATGCAGACCAGATTTCTGGCCTGCCTGCTCTCTCCTGGGACCTTGTCAGCAACAACATCCCAGACCTTGACCCTGAACCCTGGGTTTCTTTATCCAAGCGGCTAGTCACATCTCTACTGGGATATCTTTTTTTTTTTTTAAATGTTTATTTATTTTTGAGAGAGAGAGAGAGAGAGACAGAGCACAAGTGGGGAGGGGCAGAGAGAGGGAGACATAGAATCCAACGCAGGCTCCAGGCTCTGAGCTGTCAACACAGAGCCCGACTGCAGTGCTTGAACCCACAAACCATGAGATCATGACCTGAGCTGAAGTTGAGGATTAACCAACTGAGCCACCCAGGTACCCCCCACCTCCCACCCATGGTTTTAAGCTCAGACTAGATGCTGGATACCCTCCAATGTTTATGCACAATGTGTCCCTCCAGTAAATAGCAGATATCATTCCCACCAGGTTCAGGACACACCTCTGGGCTTCCCCAGGTGACCAGCTTCCCTCCATTTTCCTCTCTCAACCAAAAGCCACTCTACCTTTTCTGTTACTGGGGCACAAACATTTGGTCTCATTCCTGATTACTCTCTTTCTCTGTTTTCTCACATCCAATTCCTGGGGAAATCCTGTTGGCTCTATCTTGAAATATGTCTTAATCCAACTATGGCTTCCATAGCTGCTGCCGTGGCCTATGCCCACCTAGCCTGTCTGGGCTGGTTCCACAGCCTCTGTGCCTGCCTCCAGTCTGTGCTGAACAGAGCAGCCGATGAGCAGCCCAGCAGATGCTCTGAACCTCTAAGGTCCTGCCTTGGGGCCAAGCCCTGCCTTGACTCAGGCCTGGCCCTGGCTGCTGTCCCCAACTCACTTCCTCCAACCTCATGGCTCTCCTGGACATGCCAGGCCCTCCCATCTCAAGCCTGGATGGCCCATCCTTGATGCCCGTGTGGCTCCTTCCTCCCTCAGGTCCATGGTCAGATATCACCTAAGGCCTCCCCTGACTAGTCGGGTGACAAAACCTCACCATCTGATAAGTTACCTTATTAAACGGTGCCAATATATGATGATAAGACTCTCATACATTGCTAGTGGGAAGAGCGGAGAGATTGACGGTATCCTGCAAAAGTACGTGGACATCTGTCCTTTGGCCCAGCAAGCCCCAAGTAGGAATTTATCCCAAAGATAAATTGGGAAAACTGGTAAAACACTGGCAGAAATGCAAAAAAAAAAAAAATTTTTAAGCGTGAACATGGCTACTAATTGGAACATAATTTGTAACATAAAAAACTGGAACCAGTCCACATGGTATCATGTGTAGGTAATTAATAAACAATTGAGTCTACACACCGTGGGTCCTTGCAGCCACAACAGAGTGGCAAATACCTGTCTATGCTGTCAGAGGGTTACCACGAGGGACGAGAGCCAGGCCACATTGTTAAGATAAGCAGGGTGGAGAGAAGCTACCACTTACCCCATAAATGGGGATCATCGCTTGTTTTCTATGTGCTTGCCTGTGTTAAAATCCCTATGGGTTGCAGCAGGCTGCTGGCGGTAGTAGGACTTCTGTGTCTCTCTGAATCCCCTCGTAAAACAGAGACGGGTAAAACAAGAAGCCACCAAGGGTGCCTGGGGGGCTCAGTCGGTTAAGCGCCCGACTTCAGCCCAGGTCATAATCCCATGGTTCATGAGTTTCAAGCCCCGTGGGCTCTGTGCTGACAGCTCAGAGCTGGAGCCTGCTTTGGATTCTGTCTCCCTCTCTCTCTGTCCCTCCCCCATTTGGGCTCTGTCTGTCTCTATCTCTTAAAAATGAATAAGCGTTTAAAAGAATTTAGAAAAACCCCAGCAAAACAACAATCAGGTGGGCTGCAATGACCTCAAAGTACACACACAAATAAATACATCATCCTACACAAACAGACGCCCATTTCCAATGTACACCAGAAAAATTTGCTTAGTATATCATACCATGCACAAAGTGTCATACGATATAATACACAGAAAACTGAGATACTAATTCCAACCATACAGAGAAAAAGATTAAACACTCATCTCACAAATAAACTCATGTCTCCCCTGCCTCACACACACACACACACACACACCACATAATACTTACTTTCCACCTCAGAACACCATGCTAAAAGATTCATCATGCCACATCAACAAACAAAAAATGAGGTACTTGAAGAGGTGTTTTTGAGAGTAGATCCTATTGAGAGGCAGTTCTCCATGAATATCTCATGTTTCCGTTTCTGCATGGTCCAGGTCCTCAGAGCAAAGTCATTTAGAGCCTAGTTAGGAATGTTTGTCTCAGAGACATTCCAGGATAATCAGGAAAAATACCCATCCTTCCCCTCCCTGGAGAAGATTTCCTCACATTCCAGTGTGAAGAAAAGGTCTCTCTCCGGAAGGCAGGATGGGGAGGGTCACAGTAGTCCTGACTAAGAGTTTCCTATTTCAGGGTTCCCCTGAAATGCACCCCACTGCATGTGCATGCCACCTGCCTGCCCGTGGGCATAAGAGCCAGAAGAAACAACACAAGGTAATGCCTTTCACCTCTGACCTGGGATCCAGGTTTCCTACATACACATTTATGTGACCTGTGGTAGGCTACCTTGTTAGCTTACAGGTAGAGCAAAATCTCAGACCCAGCACAGTTTCTGACTTAACACATGCTTGTTTAAAAGCTTTTTTAGGGGCGCCTGGGTGGCTCAGTCGGTTAAGCGTCCAACTTCGGCTCAGGTCATGATCTCACGATTCGTGGGTTCGAGCCCTGCATCAGGCTCTGTGCTGACAGCTTTGACTCAAAACGGATATTTTTTTTTTTCTGAGAGAGAGAGAGACAGCGTGAGCAGGGGAGGGTCAGAAAGAGAGGGAGACACAGAATCCGAAACAGGCTCTAGGCTCTGAGGTAGCTGTCAGCACAGAGCCCGATATGGGGCTTAAACCCATGAGCTGTGAGATCATGACCTGAGCCGAAGTCGGACGCTTAACCGACTGAGTCACCCAAATGCCCCAGCACATGCTTGTTTTATAACACATACACACACACACACACACACACACACCTTTCACATACTACACACCAAAGAATTAGATGCTTATTTTTCCCATTCAGACAGAAAAAAAATAGGTAAGCATTTCACATTACATATACGTAAAAGAGAGGGACCCATCGTGTACCACACGTACCAAAACCCATACAGTCTTACATAACATACCATGAACACACACTGCATACCATCCTGTACAGACACACACAATGGGTGAACATCAGGCCATGCACAACAGCATTAGATACTTACTTCTCTCATATACATACTAGACGCTACTTTGCACCATGCACATACAAAAAATTGGCCACCTCACAGTATGTGCATATGCAAATGTGGGAACTCTGATCTTTCCTCTTCTTTAGTTTGGCTGAAGAGGTCCGAGGAGCAAGAAAAAAATGGATCCCAGAGTCCTTTTTGGGAGGGGCTAGCCAGCTGGGGTCGAAGATATTTGTCATGACTTTGAGATGTAATGAGCCTCCCAGGCTGACTTCCCTAGACTGTGGCAGAGGGACAGAAGAGCAGATTAGGGGTGGCAACCCTAAAGGCTTCTCTCTGGTGGGAGCCAACTGGAGTGCAGACCACAGTGACCAGAGGCGTTGTTCATTTAACTAAACAGGTTCACATTCCAGTGCAGATTTCTAAACTGTTTTCAGTGGATCGATTCCCTGATTGGCCTCCCATATGGATAAGGGTGAGGTCACACCTCAGCAGCCGTGAACTCAGGGAAAGCAACATGGAGTGGACATGACTAAAGGTGTGGGTGCTGAGAAGGGAGGGTGTGCTTCTGGGAGCAGACAGGCCCAGAGGCTGTTGTCCAGGATGTGCACTGCAGGGTGGGTTCAGGGGAGTGGGCTACCCTGTGGAGAACTTGCTAGACAGGCCAGAAAGTTCACCCACCCCACATCTGTGTGCTGGCTTCATCCTGTTCCAGGGATTTAGTTGTGGACAGACCAGCTCCTGCCCTCAAAGAGCTGACTTTCTCTTGAAAGGAGCAGATAAAAGCCAAGTAAAAACCAAACGAGGGGCGCCCGGGTGGCTTAGTCGGTTAAACGTCCGACTTTCACTCAGGTCATGATCTAGCGGTTCGTGGGTTCGGGCCCCGCGTCGGGCTCTGTGCTGACTGCCAGCTCAGAGCCTGGAGCCTGTTTCAGTCTGTTACTCCCTCTCTCTCTGACCCTCCCCTGCTCATGCTGTCTCTCTCTCTCTCCTAGAAATAAATAAAACATTAAAAAAAAAAAAAAAACAAAAAACCAAACGAACAAGATGGGCTGTGGCCATCTCATCACATAAGGTGAGATTTCTTTCCTGATACCATCAGCAAAGAAGCTGTTGCCTTTACTCCACTCTTGGCAAAGGGACTGCTCTCAACTGCTTAATTGTGAACAAGATACTATTTAGCGAAGACACGGTAACCCGAAAAAATCTTGATTAATGCTAGTTTGGGATGCTGATGGGAGTCTGTATTTGGCTAAGAAAAAAGGAGATAAAAAACTGAAACAGATTTCATCATAATTGTGTGTTGAATGTCATTTTAAACAAGCCTTTAAAGGTCATTTCAAAAGGAAGACACCAGGTGGAGATCACTAAAGGGCATCTTCAAGATGTGGTGGTCCCAAAGATGTGTGGATGGGTTCTGAGCTCAGGAAGACATTCCTGTGGATGGTGCTATATCTGGATTCAAAATATGAAAAGCTTAGATGCTTATGTTGAAGATAGCTGTTCATAATTTCGATAAAATGTGAGAGTGGGAAAAATGGCTCCAAATGAATGTGGTTTCCATGCTATGTGAGTTTTTATTTTATTTTATTTTTAATGTTTATTTATTTGAGAGAGAGAGAGAGTTTTCGAGTGCGTGAACAGTGGAGGGGCAGAGAGAGAGGGAGACAGAGGATCCAAAGCAGGCTCCAAACTGACAGCAGAGAGCCCTATGCAGGGCTTGAACTCACAAACTGTGAGATCATCACCTGACCCAAAGTCGGACACTTAACTAACTGAGCCACCAGGTTCCTTATGTGAGTTTTTAAAATTAAACGTATTTTGAGATAATTATAGATTCAGATGCAGTTGTAGGATGTAATAAAGAGATTCATTGTGTGCTTTGCCCAGTTTCTCCAAAGATAACATCTTCAAACCACAACTGTATATCACAGCCTTGATACCAACACTGATGAATCGCAATCTTAGATTTCTCCAGTTCCACTTACAACCATATGTATGTACTTAGCTTAACACAACTGTATCACACATGTAGGTTCCTGTATCCACAGTCAAGATAGAGTATTTCCATTACCAAGAGGACCTCATCTCCCGCCTGCCCCCTCATGCCTAAAACCACCACTCTGCTCTCCACTTCTAAAATTTTATCTTTTCAAAAATGTTAACAAATGGAATTATGAAAAATAATAAAGAGAAACTTCACTAAAACGGAATAGGGAGTTTCCACAAGTGAAGCTCTTAATTGCAGACTCAACAGAGGGGAGGGACCTCCTAAGGTGGTGCTACTATCAATACTAATTTATTATCCCAGCTGAAGGAAGGTTTCCTTCTCCCCCAGCAACAGCCCACCCAATGAGAGACTGCGACAGCCCAGCCAATGAGAAGCCACTACACTTCCAGCTCCCAGCTGGACTTCCTGCCTTCCTAACTCCTTTCCTCTGTAAAGAAGCCTCCTCTCTTTTGTTCTCCAAACTAGCCTATGGTTTTTCAAGTAGGTTGCTTGCCCTGGACTGCAATTCTCTGATGTTTCCAAAGAAGCACATTTTTGCTGGTAAAATAACTGGCAGTTTTATTTTTAAAGTTAATAGATTATAAAGGATATAACCTTCTGAGCTTGGATTTTCCCCCCACTCAGCATAATTATTTTGAGATTCACCCAAACTGCTTCCTGTATGAACAGTCCATTCCCACTGAGCCCACTCCATGGTGTGGATGCACTGCAACTGGCTCAAACATTTACTCACTGAAAGACATCTGAGTCATTTCCAGCTTTTAGGTATCACAAGTAAGCTGCTGTGAACATTTGGGTAAAGTGAAAATAAGTTTTATTTTCCTGGAATAAATTCTGAGAGTGCAACTGCTAAGTCATATAATAACTGCATATTAGTTTTATAAGAAACTGTCAGCCTGTTTTCCACAGTGGCTGTACCATTTACATTCTTATCAACGATGGATGAGTAGCTGAGTTACCCACAATCTCACCATCATGTGATATCACTGTTTTTTATTTTAGCCATTCTGAGAGGTGTGTAGTGGTATCTCATTGTGTTTTTTAATTGTGGCTTTAATTTGTATTTTCCTAATGACTCATGATGTTAGCCATTCATAATTACTTGCCATTTGTATATCCTTTTCAGTGAAATGTCTCTTCAGGTCTTTTGCTAATTGAACTTTTGCTTTGCTTTTTTACTGTTGGGTTTTGAGGGTTCTTTATATAGTCTAGATACCAGTCCTTTGTTGGATACTGGTTTGCAAATATTTTCTCCCACTCAATGTCTACAAAACTCTTTGTTAGATTATTTGCTTATTTATTTATTTATTTTTGAGAGAGAGAGAGCACAAGTGTGTGTGCTTGTGGGCAGGGGAGGGGCAGAGAAAAAGGGAGAGAAAGAGAATCCCAAGCAGGCTTTGCCCTTGCAGGGGCTGGAACTCACAAACTCATGAGATCATGACCTGAGCCGTGAAGAGTCCAATGCTTAACCAAGTGAATCACCCAGTTGCCTCTACAAAACTCTTTTGATAGGAATTGTATTAAGCCTATAGATCAACCTGGGAGAACTGACGTTTTTACTGTGCTGAGTCCTCTGATCCATGAACAGGGTACATCTCTCCCTTTTTTATAGGTCTTGATTGATTTCTGTCATTTGTGTTGCATAATTTTTAGCATACAAGTTCTGTGTACAGCTTGCTAAATTTGTACCTGTTAACCTTAAAAATATAAGTCAGTTATTTTACGAGGAAAAAAAAAATGAGTTTACTCAGGAATACCAAAGAATTGCAATTTGGGACAAGCAAGCTACAGCCAAAATCATAGGCTAGTCGAATAAACAAAGGAGAGGAATGTTATTTTAAAGAGAAGGAAGAAGTTAGGAGAGGTTATTTTGAGTGAAAGTCCATTGGAAAAAGGCAAGAGTGTACAGTGATGACAGTTTCTCACTGGCTGAGTTTCAGGGGTGGTTAATTTCTTGTAGGAGATGCAATGCTTTTTTTTTTTTTTTTTTTTTTTTTTTTTTTTTTTTTTTTACTGTGGGGCCTGTAACTGATGACTCTTTCCTGTTCATGATTCTTCTGTTAGGGTCTGTACTGGCAATTTTTGATATTGAATGGTACGGTATGAGATGAGAGCTCCCCCTTCTGGACTCCTGACTCCATTAAAAATTTTTAATTTTCTGAAGTAATTGTAAATGGTATTGTGTCTTTCATTTTAGTTGCCACAAGTCCGTTGTTGGTATGAAAAAAGACGACTGCCACCTTACTGAGCTGCCTACTCCACATGAGAGCCCTAGGGATGGGGAGGAGGGCCCCCCTTAGCTGAGCAGGAGGGTCAGAGTGCCAAGCTTGCATCATGTCCATCTTTGTAAGCCCCGCAGAGACCACCGGTGACCTTAGGAAGAGTCATATTTGGAGAGTACAGGGGAAGACTTCCCAGGTGAACTTCAGGCTGAGGAGGGAGCTGGAGAGGAGGCTGCCCCACCACCAGGGTGTCCTTGTGGAAGAGAGACAGCGGCCACTCCCTCCTCTCTGCTTTGCAGCTCACAGCTCTCTCCCCATTCTGCCCTAGCTGTTTCCTCAATTGCAAACTGCAAGACAATAACCGGATAGGGGAGTCTGACTGCCCCCAAGTTCATCGCTGTGGCACCGCCCTTCCCCTGGGTAGGATGTGCTGGCCTCCTCCTCAGCCAGCACCGGCTCTGCCCAGTCCCCCGGTTCCTGCTTCCCAACAAGGGCCCAATGTAATGACGAGTCTGGATTCCAGGCTCTTGGCAAACTGACCCCAGCCTCCTCTTCCATGCTGGCCTCCTGCTGCTCCTTGTGACTTGCTTGGACGGCAGCAGTTGGGGGGGGCGGGTAGGTGTGGGGGACCTTTCCACAACTCCTTTCAGGAAATGCGGACCTTCTGCTGGGCAGAGAACTTCGTGCGGTGCCCTCTCCTATACCCACCCACGTGGGCGTGTCCGCCTTGCGACCACACGGAGGCCGTGACCTGCTTCGCTCCGGCGCAGGGACTTTGTCCCTGGTTTTGTGGCAGATACTTCCATCCTGGCCTATCCTCTGGGCGGTGCAGTGACCCCAGCCCCCCGGGGCGGGGACGGACCCCGCGCGCCCCGCCCCGCGCGCCTGGCCCCACCTCCCGGGGCCCTCCCGCCCCCGGCGCCGTCCCGCCACCCCCGCGGCGCGAGCGGCCGGCCATGGCCCTACCGTCGGGGGCCCGGCTCGGGGCCGACGCGACCCAGGCCCTGAGCGCGCTGTGCGGTTACCGCGCCTACGGGCGCCGCTGGGTCTTTCTGCTGGTGCTCAGCCTGCTCAGCTTCTCCAATGCCACGGTACGGGGTCTGGGGCTCCTCCGGGAAAGGGCGGGGGGGGGGCGGCCCTAGCTCGGACCCCGCCTGAGTCTGCGCGGTCTTCGCCCTCCCGCGTCCCGGTGCGCCCAGCGCGGGGTCGGTCTGCAGGGACCCTGACCGCACCGGGGGAGCGCCGGGAGCGGAGGGGGCGGTGACCTCCGCGGCGCGGGGGCGCGGGGCCGCAGGCCGCAGGGAGGAAGGCCTGTGTCCTCCAGGGGGCAGAGCCTGGGTCCTGTGGCCTGCAGTGCTTTGGAAAGAATCCCTCCACTCCATCAGGAGGCGGGAGTCACTGTCGTAGCTGGAAAGGGGTCTTCCTCCGGAACACCCAACATCTGGCTATAGGCCTTCATGATCTGGCTCCTGCCCTCCCTCTCCAGACTCCCCACCCGCCCCACTCCCACCAGGCAGGCAGGGCTCAGCCGTCTTCCCTGGGTTTTTGACTCAGTATGGGGGCCCATCACAGGGGTCCTTCTTTATGCACAGTCTCCATAGCTCCCCAGTGACTGTTACCTATTCTAGAACGGTTCCCACTGCTGGCAGTGACCCTGCCCTGGAAACCTGCACTGAGCGGAACCCAGAGATCGGTTGATCAGACAGTGAGAACACCGTCTATCAGTTTCAGGGGCTCCGCTCCCCAGCCTGCTTCTCTCCAGCTCTCCCCTGAGCCCCCTGTTTTTCTGAGCAGAGGTTTGGGCCCCTCTTTCCCTAGCCCGTCACACACAGTGGGCTCGGTGGGGGTGAACCGAGTGTGGGCAGTGTGGGCAGACACTGCCTCAGGGAGGTTCGTGAGCAGCAACCACTCTTACATGTTATTCCAAACTGATCAGGGCTTTTTCCCTCTTGTCCTTGCTGGACAGGGTGTGGGGAGCCCGCCCTGTGCTGGACAGGTGGCACCCACAGCCCGGGCCCGAAGTCGGCTGTGGCTTCGGAAACCTCTTTTCTCTGCGGGACTCACCGCTGTGGCTTGGCCGCCAGGTGCCTCTGTAGCTGCTAGGGAGCTGGAGGTGGCTTTGAGCACAGCGGTCTGAGACACAGAGCGGGCGTCTCCTTCAGGCCCTGGAACTGCTTCGGTGACTTTGAGAGTGGGTTGGCATCGCGAGTGGCCCTGAGAAGTCCCTTGGACACTGAGGTGGAGTCGTGCTGCACGCCCCTTTGGTCCACAGACCCTTATGTAGCAAACAGGACCCTCATCAGGAATTAAGACCCCTGCTCCGGTCACCACAATAGACACTGACCATCAGGCTAACACCAGCCGAGTCCCCTTCGTGTACTTTGTCTGCAGCCAGGTGACCACAGCTCGCTGGTTCTGAGAGGGCAGTGCCGGAGGCACGTGGAGCAGCGTCTGGAGTGAGGTCTGCGTGGCCTCACGGTGCCTCAAGGAGACAGCCCGGTGGTCTGAGCAGGAGCCAGCATGTGGGGTCTCTGTCCGCACACTGGAAGGGGTATGAGGAGGCACCAGGCAGGGCTGGGAGTGGCCTGAAGGGAATTCTTGTATGCAGTGGAGACAAATTATTGTCCCCATGTTGCCTTGCACGGTTTAGACCTGTCTCTGCCCTGCCAGCCACAAGCTTTGGGCAAGAACAAGCAATGGGCTCAGGTCAGCAGAGCTGGTTTGGAGCAGACGCCACATTTTGTCTCTGGTCAATCAGGCTGGGCAGGAAGCAGCCTGCAGCCCTGGACCCGCATGGGGTCTTTTTCTGAACCTGGAAGATCTTCCTCTGTTTTGCCCTTTAAAAAAAGGAAGAAAAAAAAAAAAAAAGGGAAGAAAAGGCAGCTGTTGCCCAAGTTCTCTGTCATGTGAGACTTTGTGGTTAGTGTCTGGGTCAGCAAGCCTGGATCTCACTGGCTTCACCGCGGAGGGTGTGGCCGCGGCGGCGCCTGCATTTCTGGGTCTCTCAGATTTGCAGTGATTGCGGACTTTACATTGTGGTGCCCTCGACTCGGGTCCCCCCCGGCCCGCCTCCCTTCTCCCACCTGCAGTAAGCCTTGGAGAGCCCCTCCTCCCCTCTTGACCCACCCATTCGGGGGTCTCCCCTCCCCTCCGCCAGGGAGGTCAGTGGTCTTCCCCACTGACCCAGTCGAATTGCTGTTTGCTGAAGGTCTGTGGAGTTGAGTCCCAGCACTTGACAGGACCTCAGGCTGGGAAGTGTCACCTGTCAGGGAGGGCCTCACCTCCCCAGCACCTGGGTCTCCTGTAGGACAGGTGGGCTGGCTTTGGTCAGGGCCACACACGGTCCAGGAGTTTTCCCCTGGGGCTCAGTCACTGAGTTTGCAGACAAAGCCAGAGAGACCTTTTGGGCCCCTTTCCGTCCCATTTCCCCTCCCCACCCCCCGTTGAAACATCCCTTCTACTCTCCCTTCAATGACTGCAGGCCCACCCTGCCTCCTACCCTTATCCATCTGAGTGTTCACCACGGGCACTGAGTGTCCCCCGCGTGTGCGCCTCTGCCTAGCCAGTCTGGGCTGTCTATACATCTATGCGACTGTGGCACCAGGTCCACCGGCTCCCCTCATCCAGTCCCCCTCTTCTATCCTCCCAGGCTCCATGCTGTCCCGTGCCGGATCTAGGCCCCTTCATGCCCGCTCGCCACATAGAGCTCCCCTCCCCCTGCAGACACCTGCCTCTCACTGGCAGCCCTCTGGGCTTTCTCCTTAGAGGAGCAGACACGGGCAGCCTCTGTCTGCCCCCCAGGACCGTGCCTGCGGGATGGTGCTGTTCTGCATCCTGGGCACACTGTCTGACACTCCCCTACCATGTGCTCCCGTGGCAGCGACTGGATGAAGGCACTGGCCCTTACCGGGCCGCCGGGCACTTTCCCTCCCTCAGGCTGGCTGGCTGAGCCTGGGACAGTGGGTGGCTGTGGTGTCTGTGGCACCCGCCCCATGGGCTGACGCCGGTGTGTGTCCACAGCTGTGGCTCAGCTTCGCGCCCGTGGCCGACATGACTGCCCACCACTTCCTCCTCTCCACTGAGCAGATCAACTGGCTTTCACGAGTCTACCTCGTGGCATCCATCCCATCCGGCGTGGTGGCCATCTGGGTTCTGGATTCTGTTGGGCTCCGCTGGGCAGTGAGTCAGACCCCACACGAGGGGCAGCTCTCGAATGGGGCAGGTCCTTGAGGGAGGGCTCAAGAGCCATTGCTTCCTCTCTGGGGGTCTCCAGGCAGAGCCACTGGGGTGGCAGGACAGTGGTCGGGTGCTGGGAGGGGAGTCCGGGCTGGGCCTGGCAGCACTCCACCCCCATCCCTGCAGACCATCGTGTGTGCGTGGCTCAACTTTGCTGGGAGCGTGTTCAGAACCGTGCCCTTCATGATCGATGAAATCCAGGACCCATTTGCCTTCCTCATGGGTGGGCAGAGCCTCTGTGCCCTGGCCCAGACCCTGGTCATCTTCTCTCCAGCCAAGCTGGCTGCCCTGTGGTTCCCCGAGCACCAACGAGCCACGGCCAACATGATTGGCACCATGTGTGAGTGGCGGGGGTGAGGCTGATGGTGCTCCTCTCCTGCGGCCTAGTGAGAGGGACCCATCACCTCTGCGCTCCCAGCTCCTAGAGGGCAAAGGGCTCTGCCTGTGGGCTGGGGACCAGGCCTGGCTGTGGCTGAGCTGACATGCGTCTCCATCTGTGCATCCAGCGAATCCCCTGGGCATCCTGGTGGCCAACCTGCTTTCACCTGCCCTGGTGAGGAAGGAGGAGGACATCCCCATCATGGTGAGGGAGCTCATGAGGTACAGGCACACGTGTGTGCATTTGTGTGTGGTGTGTGTGTAGGCATGATGGGCTTGCACGTGCACACGTGTGTACGTGTATTTATGTGGTATGTGTGCATGTGCAAGTGTGTTCACACCTGTCTGTGAGTATGCACCTGCCCCTCCCTGTGGCCACACCAGCGAGTGCACTTGGTGCACGTGGGATTTCTCCACTTGTACAAGTCCTCAGCACCTCATCAGGCACCGCTCTAGGGACTAGGGTGTTGGCTTCCTTGGTGGGGAGAGGCCTTTGGTGAGGCGAGAGGCTGGCTGCAGCAGGAGGAGGTGTTTATGGGGCTGGAGAGGGAGACAAGGCCCTGAGGTGGGTGCGAGGTGGAGGGGTAGGGCTGCAGCTAGAGGCCAGCGTGTCTGCTGAGCAAGGGGAGGGTGGAAGGGAGGGTCAGCCAGGTGGTAGGTGGTTGGCATTGATGGAAACCCAGGGGGTGTCTGAGCGGAGAGTGATTCAACCTGGCCCAGAGACTTGGGCAGCCAAAGTCGTGGTTGCAGTGTCCAGGCAGGGAGTGGGGACTTTGGTTGGGTGGGGCAGTGGGGGTAGCTCAGGCCAGGTTTGGAGAGGCAAGGGGCTTCCGGCTCTACCGCCCGGTAAGTGTTGGGGCCATTCGCAAAGGCAGGAAGGAAGGTTCAGTTGGCAGGTGGATGGGGTGAGTCGGGGGCCCTGGCAGAGGGCTGGGCTAAGGTTGTCACTGTGGGAGTCCTCTTTGGATGATATTTTGGAAGCCGGGGTTCCCGATGAAGCAACGCAGAGCAGGCCCCGAGGCTTGCCCTTGTCTGCCTAGGGATGGCGGGTGGGGGTGGCTGGCAAGGGAGGCAGTTTGCCATCTGTGTTTGCGAGGGCATGTGCATGCACACACACTCATGTGCACGCAGACACACACGCACACGCACACACACTCATGTGCACCCTTTCCCCAGCTGGGCGTCTATATCATCCCTGCCGGCATCACCTGCCTGCTGGCCACCGCCTGCCTCTTGGAGAGCGTGCCCCCCACCCCACCCTCTGCTAGGGCCGCCCACTCCACCTCAGAGAAGTTCCTGGATGGGCTGAAGCTGGTCAGTGCCGGGGATCCAGGGCTGGGGTCACCTGGGGTGGGGAGGCGGCCGGGGCGGGGAGGGGGTCAGGACAGGCCTCTGTGTGCCCTGCTGCTGTGCTGAGCGGCGCCTTCTCCCCCAGCTCTCGCGTAACAGAGCCTATGCCGTCCTGGCCGTGTGTTTTGGGGGCGGCATCGGCATCTTCTCCAGCTTCTCGGCCCTCCTGGAGCAGGTGCTCTGTGTGAAAGGCTACTCCAACGTGAGTGCTGGCCCCACCCTGCCCCTGCCCCTGCTCAGGGATGGGGCTTGGCGGCCAGTACTGCTACCCTGCCTGGCTGCCTCTGCCTCTGTCAAGTGGCCCAAGACCTCCCCAAGCACTGCGTTTCCAGACCTGGACAGGGTGACCTCCTGTTGTGGGTGGTATCGGGGTGCTGTGTGTGAAAAGTTGTGTCAGGTGCCAAATACAGTCTGATGATGAAGCGGTGGCCCTGGGGAGGGGGTGGTGGTAGTGTCCAAGTGGTACTGGGATTCTGCATGTGCTTTTCACTGTCTTTCCCAGTGTCCCACCCCGATGACTTCAACCCTGCAGGTCTCCAGGGAAGGGTCCTCCTCTGATATCTGGAGATTGGCAAGGCCTCGCTCTGCTCATAGCATCTCTGGCCATGCCCTCTCCCATCTGGCATCGGCCCTGGGTGTGGGATTCAGGCCTGGCACATTCCCAACTCATGAAGGGCATGTGGGCACTGAATGGTGTCTACAGCAACCAGGCCCTTTCCTTTAGCAATTGTTGGGTTCCCGGGGTGGGGTGACACAGGAAAGAGGCACCTGCAGCTGAGGACACGCTGCCCCTCACTCATAGCTAACGGTGCAGCAGTGCTTGCCACGTCACCCTGCCGTGGGCTTCTTGGTGATGGCGTGTGTCTTGAAGGTGAGTGCCTCCTCCTGAGGCCCCGGTGTCACTGTGCCCCAATGATGGGGTGCCCCCGACCTCCTCTCCCCCTCCAGGAATTTACAGGCCTTTGCGGGGCTCTCTTCATTGTGTTTGGGGTCCTGGGAGCACTGGCTCTCAGCCTGTATGTGGACCGAACCAAGCACTTCACTGAAGCTGTCAAGATTGGCTTCTGTCTCACCTCCATGGTCTGCGTGGCGTTTGCCCTGGTGAGAACCCCCCCCCCCCTTGAACCACGACCACAGGGCTGGGAGTGGGATGCGCTGGGGCGGGGCAGCGGGGCAACTGTGTCGAAGCAGAGCTTCAGACCTTCTGCCCACTGGAGTGGTTTCTGGGGGGGAGGGGCTCCCTGGTCCCCTGCTCAGCTCAGATGGTGCTGGTGTAGGGCCTGGCTGGGTCTGGGTGTCCAGAGCTGTGTCACTCTGACCGCTGGCCCTGTCCCTCTGTGTGGCTCACTGCCTGCAGGTGTCTCAGCTGCAGGGACAGACCCTCGCGCTGGCCGCCATCTGCTCACTGCTCGGGCTCTTTGGCCTCTCGGTGGCACCCATTGCCATGGAGCTGGCAGTTGAGTGCTCCTTCCCCGTGGGTGAGGGTGCGGCTGCGGGCCTGATCTTCGTGCTGGGGTGAGTGTCTGCCCCTCTACCACTTCCCTGGGGACCCCAGAGACCCTCCCCTCACCCCACTCCAGGCTCCACAGTGGGTCACCTGCATGTTCTGAGCTGTGGGCAGTCCTAGGCTGGCTGCTGGGGTCCACACTGACCAAAACAGCACACTGCCCTCAGAATGACCACTGTCACTGTGAGCAGTGAACAGTGCCTGGGGCAGGCTGAAGGCCTCGTGGCTGTGTAGGCAGGCCGAGGGCGTGCTCGTCATGGTGCTGCTGACTGCCCTGACCGTGCGTCGTGCAGAGCCGTCCGTATCCACCTGCCAGGATGGCCAGGGCCCGCTGGACTGGAAGGGTGAGTGCCCCAGCCTGCGCGGGACCTCGGGGCCTGGGCCTCTCCACTTCCAGCCCTGGAGACTCCCTTCCAGGGGCCCTTTTCTCTTGGCACCTTTCACTCTCCTTGGCACGTGCAGGGCACCCACAGGGCAGGGGTGGAGTAGAGTCAGAGGGCAACAAGGCTGACCTTTCGCCTCCAAGGCTTAGTATGGTGGGAGCAGCCCTGAGGCCCGTGATGAAAGCTCAGCTTTTAAACCCATGTAAGTTGTTTAAAAATGAGATCAGGGAAAGTGAGAGCGAGGCAGAGAGAGGAAGGACAGAGAGACAAGGGTGAGGATGGCCGCATCCAGGGACCCCGTGCTGGTGACCTTGGATCCCAGCACACCTGGGTCTGTGAACACGCCCTCAGGGCCTGTTGGATGCTGGGACACATCTGTTTCCAGGTCACTCTCTGGTCATGGCTAGTGGGGTCAGCTGGGGCTCTGCCAGCCGTGTGGCTACTCTGGGTCCTGTGTGGGGAGCCCTGGCTGCTTGGACGAGCCTCAGAATGAAGCTGGGCTGTGTCTCCCCAGTGTCCATGCTGCTGATGGCTGGCCTCTGCACCCTCTTCAGCTGCTTTTTGGTGCTCTTCTTCCACACCCCGTACCGGCGCCTACAGGCTGAGGCCAGCGCGAGCTACTCCATCCAGGAGGACGTGTCCCCTGCACCTGGAGACCGTGAACCCCACCCGGCACCCACCCCCTGAGGCTCTACCTCGGCACCCGCACGATCTCCAGCACTGGTGCTGTAGGAAGCTCAGGGCAACTCATTCCTAGAGCTGTTCTCCTGGCCCCACCTTCTCGTTCTTGGGAGCCCTGAACCCCTGGAACCCTCAGGACTTTCAGAGATGTCACAAAGGTCCCTGCTGAGGACTGGAAGCCAAGAGAGCAGTTACTGCATCAAGAAGTGGTTCTAGAGACATGAAGGGGAGGCCAGGAGAGGCAGACTTTGGTCACAGGGTGACATCTTCCTGCAGGTGCCGGAGGGACTTGGGGCAAGGCAGGATGGCCCAGAAGAGACCCTGTGGCCGTAGCAAGAGCTGTTGGTGCTGTATGACGAGCAGATGCCCCGTGGCCAGGCTGGACCCAGGGGGGCTGGTGCTGGAGCAGTGAATGGGGCATGAGAGACAAGAGCTAGGGGGATGGATCGGGGGTCCTGAGGGCCCCTAGCACGACTGAGTCTGGAGTGGACAGTTGTGAGAAAGGCTGTCCTTGAGGAATCCCACCCGTACCTTTACTCACCTCTGCCGACCACTGAGTGGCCTGACCCCCAGCACGAGTGCTAACACAGTGGGTGGGGCCAGGCTGGGCCGGGAGCGGGAAGCAGACGCAGGGCCCCACAGGCAGCCCGCTCCCTCCCCCAGCAGACCCTTCCCCTCCAGACTCTCCTGTTTCCAAGCAAACACTCCCACCCACAGTACACCCTCCCCACTCTCTCCCCCGCAAGGCAGACGCTTCCCCCACCCTCCTGGCAGAAGCTCCCCGCCTGCAGACTCTCCCACCCCCAGGTGGGACACCTCCTCCTCTCCCTCTGCAGACACGGGCAGGCAGCTGTGTAGGTTCGTGTTTATTGAACTGGCTGCAGCCCGGGTGGAGATGGGGGGATGCCCTTCACTCCTCCTTCTCCTCCCCGTGGGTGAGCACGTAGCTCAGCGCCTTGTAGTCCAGGTTGCCTGCAGCGTCGATGTTGGCAAACTGGAACATCTGGTCGACCTGCAAACCAGTATGGTGTGGGGGAGAGTCAGGCCAGGGAGGAGCGGACGGAGCAGAGTGGTCCAGTGAATTACAGGCACTGAACTCCAGCCAGCTCCCGGTGTTGTGTTTGCTTGTGGGGGTGGGGGACACACTGCAGAGCTACGGGTGGGCCAGGGCCCACCCTGATGGTGCAGCTTCTGGAGGCCCAGGACACCCCTTCCCCACCCCAGCTGGAGCCCAGAGGCTCGTACTTGGGCTGCACAGAGGGCCGTGGGGGAGAGGGTGGGGCGGGAGCAGAGTGGGCCCTACCTCCTCAGCCGTCATCTTGTCTGCCTGGGACATCAACAGCCGCTTGATGCTGAGGACAAGGAGGGAGAAACCGAAAGAGGCTGTTCTGAAGAAAGGGATTGGCTCTAGAAGAACTGGAGGGTTGGCCCCAGGGGAGTCCTGTGACCTGACTCTTCCGTGGTGGGATGCCCCAGGGGCGGTACGCTCACCCTTCAATCCCACCCACTCACACTGCAGGTGCGTTTGGGAAGCTGGCTCTAGGGTGAGTCCTCGGCACCAGGGAGTGGTCGATGGGGAGTCGTTCCTGACTCACACACTCGGGTCATGACCCCTGGCTGTGGTCCATCTGCTGGGAGTACACTGAGGAGGATTAGAGGCAAGTGCCTGGCACACCAAACGTGCCCACTCCCAGTGCTTGGCTGGTGTAGCCCTAAAAGGGGGTTAAAGACCCAGTAATGGTACAAGTGGAGGTGACCAGCTGGGTCACTGGGTGCCCCAGCCTTGGTGTGGGCAGGACTGGCTTTGCTGAGGGACCCAGGGTCTTGAGGCAGGCAGTCCAACCCCTGGAACCGGGGGTGGGTTGGGGGGCTTGGCGCCGCTCAGTGGAGATGCGCAGGCGTTTGTGGCCACACTCACTAGTCCTTGTTGATTCTGCCTTTGCCATCGGGATCCAGCATCTTGAAGGCATTTAGGATGGTCTCCTCGGCATCCGTCCCTGCCCACAAAAGGCCTTGAACCATGAGCGTTCAGGGCCTCAGTCCAGCTCCGGGGCATCCCAGGGCTCATCCCACCCCCAGCTCCCAAGCACCTGGGAGACCCTGCAGCTCCCACCCAGAGGGCACTACTCCAGGTTCCCTGGAGTTCTCCCCAGGCCCAGAGGTGGAGAGAGTGCTCGGCCAGTGAGGGACAGAGGCTATCACCAGTAAGTAGGCAGACGGGAGGTAGGGTGAGTTGTGTGACCCACAGATGTGGGCACCAGAATGCCAGGCTTTCAACAAATTGGAAAATTTGGATTTTTGTGTGAAATGCCTGGACTTCTAAGTGTTAGGAACCAACAAAACATGGATTGCTTTGGCAGACCGGCCTGGAGGCTGCCCCTGACCAGGGAGAAGCCTGGCTCCATGGTACTCCCCACCCCATGGTTCTCACCCATCAGCTTCGCCCCAAACATGTTCAGGAACATGGTGAAGTTGATGGGCCCCGAGGCCTCCTTGAGCATGGCGTCCAGCTCATCATCCTTGACATTGGTTTTGCCTGTCACCAATACAAGACAGGGGTCACTGGGTAGGAATGTCACACTCACCCCGGATGTCCTTGCTGTTGATGTGTCTGCTTTCCCCACTGGCCTCCCATATCCATCATTCTCCAGGTGACCCCAGAATAAAGTTGGGGAGACCAGAAGGAGTGCAGTGGGGGGGACACTTGGCCCAAGTGTGGTGGGGCACATGTTCTGCACATCAGCAGATCCCCAAACCCTGAGCCCTGGGGAGATGGACTGCTGAGGAGGAAGAGGCCATGCGTGGGGTCCAGGGAGACTGATCTGCTTACCTGGGTGTCAGGGGGCCCAGAGGAAAGAAACTTACCTGTCCTCCCCTGGGACTGACTCAGGCTGAGAACATGCCCCCAGATGGGAAGTCAAGGGAGAAAGGGCCAGCCTTTGGCTCTTCAGAGGAGCGTAAGTTGGCCTCCACGTCCTCTCCCAGGTCTGTTTCTGGGCCTCCTTAGCATGCCTGGGGGCAGGGGGGCAAGCCTCCCCATGCAGTGGTGTCCCTCTGGGGGGTCAGCCTTCCCCTGGAGCTTTGGTCCCAGCCCCCATCCACGATGCCTATGCTTGGTCATCTAGTGATGCCCTGACCTAACTGGAGAGGGGTTTCTCCCCCGGGGGAGACCTGGCCCACCTCCTCACGGCCCATGGGACGTGGGATGTCAGGTCAGGCTGTAAGGCCCATGTGTAGAGCAGGGCTCTCCAGGACTGGAGGACATTCTGAGGTGGGTTGTGGCGGGGTTCTGCCCCATGGCACATACCCAGGGAGGCATAGGTGTCCTTCAGATCCTCCTTGTCAATGAAGCCGTCTCGGTTCTGATCCATTAGTGTGAATGCCTGAAACCAAGGCCAGGGTCACTAGGTCGCCAGGCCAGCCTTGCTGTGTTAGGACAGGCACCTACTCTCATTGGCTCTGGAGTGAGGCTCACATAGGGTCTTTGGGTCACCTGCATCACAAATCCCAGGGGGCCCCCAGTCAGGAGCTTCTGGGGAGAGGGGACCTGGGTCAAGAGCAAAGCCTCACCTCCTTGAACTCCTGGATCTGGGTCTGCTCAAAGTTGGAAAAGACATTGGATGATGCTCTCTGGGCCCGAAGGCCCCCTCCTTCCTTCTTCTTGGTCTTCCTGCTCGCCTAATGTGAGAACAGCAAGGCTGAAGGTCATCCAGGCTGGCATTTTGGAAGATAATGCAGAGAACACACGGACTATAGCACTAAGGGCTCCAGGGGGACCCCAAGCCTGGGTCCCTGGGCTGAGGTGGCTGCTGGCGCTTGCTGTGGATGTGAGGAGCCTTGACAAGGCCCTGACAGCACAGCACCCCAGGCTTGTCTTGAACTTTGCCCTGCTCAGTCTGCCATCCAGCCGGGAGCCAGCTGGGCCTGAATATTCAAGGAGCAGAGGGATTGTGTAGGTGGCCAGCAGGTGGGTGGACCTGCTCTAGGGTTCCTACCAGTGCGAAGGCCAGGGCCCTCCATCTCTCAGCCTCAGACTGTCATTGAGATGGCCATGGAGCACAGATTTCCTCCCCACTCCACACACCTTCACACAGCTAAACAAAACTCAATTTGTGTGCACGTGTGCTCATGCAGGTGACACAAGTGTACATAGTTAGAGACACACTGTGCACAAACACATGCACACTCACACTCCCTCCTGCCCCAGTGGCCTGCGGGCCACACTCACCATGCCTAGGTCTGCCTGATGTGATGGTCTGTGCCCTCCCTGCCCAGGTCGCCTGTCTTAAGCTCCTACCCAGTCCCCCAGGACAGCTCGGACTCCTGCTGCTGCTCCCTACAAGGGCAGGCCCAGGGCCACCCTGGGGACTGGACAACTGCAGAGTGAGCTTTGGCAGCTGGCGGGTGACTCAGATGCCCATCCTCCTCTGCCCAGCAGGGCCCCCAGGCTTCCAGGCACCTCCCCACTGCCCCTCACCCAGAAGCCTTTGCTCTGTTTTCTGTACATCACCAGGGCCACGTACATGCGGACCAAAGACCCGGGAGCTGTAGGAGCTAGAGGAAGGAGCACCTTGCACAAAGTTCCTGTGAGTGGCCTTGGGGGCTGGTCACCAAGCATTCCTTGAACATGTTGTGTGCACCCTCAACTCTCTGCCTCGGTGGCAGAAAAGATCCAGGGCCCCATTCTCGTGGCAGGGAACTCCTTGCCTGGGACACAGTGGGGATAACATTTCTGGGACAAAGGGCCATCCAGATAGGCTGGGCCCTGGGCCAGCACTCGGGCAGCTTTCCCCACTACATTGTGGCCCAGCAGGCAGGGTCTGGGGAGGGCACCTGGCCCAGGTGCCTGTGAATGGTGCCAGATATGAGAGGTCACCACGGAGTCAGGGGCTGGGTGTCCTGGTCCTGGGTTGAGGGAGTGTAGGTTAGGCATAGGGGGGGGGGGGGGGGGGGGGGGGGGGGGGGGGGGGGGTCTGTAGCCTGAGCAGGAGGAGGGAGCTTGGCGGCAGAATGAAGTGGGCAGGCAGGTTCTGCAGTTTCACACCTGCAGATCAAGCCCCTGGAGCCCCTTGAGCCTGCACCTGGTAGGGAAGCATCAGCTGCAGCCAGTCCGCAGGTGCGCCCGGGAACCGCGTCACATGGGAACTACTACAGAGTGCCACTGTAGCAGGGGTCCTGCCCCCTGGGGCACACACCTTCTGTCACGTGACACCCCTGAGGTGGTCCCAGGGTCTGCACGGAGTATGAGACAACAGACACCCTGAAGAACCTGGGGAGGCATGACATGCCTGGGGGGACTTGGGGGCCCCCTGGGGTTCCACCTGGAGGACTTCCAGAGGGACCACCTGTGCCTAATGTGGGAGACCCAGGCAGGGCTGCTCTCTCAGCTGGGCAGGGTCTGACCCTGATGCCTGGGGAGACCCTAGAAGGGCTGCAGGAGTGGGCACCACCACAGCGAGAAGGCACGGCACGTAGGGTCTGTGCTCAGAGGCCCCTGACGTGGGGAAGGCCAGACGATACCGGCAGAGCCTCTGGGGAGGCTTCCTGGGCTGGCAGCACTAAAGATAGCCGTGGAGCCTGGCTCCTGGGAGAATATCGGGATTCAACATGGACAGCTGGCCCTGACAGGTGCAGGGGCACCAGCAGGCGGTTCCAGTGTTCTGAGCCTGGTGGGAGCCCCCTCGGCCTTCAGGAAGGGCCCTGGGCCAAAGCCAGTCCCCTTCAGCTTTAGGGGTCTTCTCTGGGAAGCCACATGCATAGGGGCATGTGTGCCTGTGTGTGCCCTCCACTGGCCCCTCCCTGTCTCCCCCGCCCCCCTGGAAGCTACTGGTATGTGGTCCCTATCAGCACTCTGGCCTCATCTGCAGCCCAAGAGACATTTATTTTTGATTCTGGAAGCAGGAGTTGCTGAGGAGTCCTGTTTATTTTAAAATCCAGGGAAGGGAAAACACTCTTGTCACCTGAGGTCGTCTGCCTAGCTGCTCAAGGGGGCAGGGGTGTGCACTCAGCATTGCCACATGGCATGTTGGTGAGAAAGGTTTGTTTTGTGCCTTGTGGGGTCAACATGTGCTTACCGTCTCTTCAGGGAGCAACGAGGGGGCTTGGGAAGGCCTTCCCCCCTCCCCAGGCCTGGCAGAAGCACCAGTGGAGGCATCAGGCAGAGGTCTCAGAGTCCTTAGAAAAGAGCCTGGTGACCCCATAGGATGGGCCTCCTTATTCCCACCCCCAGCCCAGGAAACAGCACAGGTGATTTTCCAGTTTCTCAGCTGGA
The DNA here is from genome assembly GCF_003009895.1 of Hyaena hyaena. Classification (NCBI taxonomy): domain Eukaryota; kingdom Metazoa; phylum Chordata; class Mammalia; order Carnivora; family Hyaenidae; genus Hyaena; species Hyaena hyaena. Next base: position 138,045 of record NW_024081520.1, on the reverse strand, counting down.
GTCCCAGAGCCAGGACTCCAGAGAAGCAGGCTCTGCTCAGGGTCCCAGAGGCAGCCAGAAAGGTCTCCCTCTATGCAGACTTACTGAGCACCTGCTTTGTGCCCTGGAGTTTTAGCCTCTGCATTCCATTCTCTTTAGATTTATAGTTAAGCTGTCTTTGGAAACAGAAGGGTTTTGAAGAATAAGCAAAACTGGGCTCCCTCCGGTATATCGGGAGCCCTACTGAGTCCCAAGCTCTGGTTCTCAGGGAGCTTCTGCCTGGATCTGTGCTGGGCCCAAGGGGGTGAGTGGTCCACCTGCCAGCCCCTGCCCCCACCTGGTTGCCCTGGGAACCATGTATCAGCACAGCCAGCACAGTTGGGAGGCTGTCTGGCCACCACTATCCCATCTTTGGGCCGTGTCTCTGCACAGCTGCCGCTGACCTGTCATGCCTTCACCAGGGCTAATCGCAGAAGTGGGAGAGACCGGCTACTCTGAGGGGGACAGAGTAACTGTCAGGTTTACCCCCTGCCCCGTCCCACCATGATTAGCAGAAGTGGGAGAATGGGGCCCATCTGGGAGTTCTGTGGTCCCAGAGGCCCTGATTGAAGTGGATCTTGGATCTTGGAGCTGCAGGGTCCAGAGGGCAGCAGTCAGGGAGATCTGCTAGCTCCTAGGGAGACCCCAGACCACACCCCCTTCCCCCTCCGTGCTGGAGAAGCTCCTGCAGTGAGGACCCGCTGGTCTGCGGGATAGGATGTCTGGGGACTTGGAGTAGGGGAGGCTGGAAAGGGCTCCCAAGGCAGTGCCGTCCCAGCGGGGGGTTCTGAGGCCATCACAATCGGCCTAGCCTGAGTCACGAGTGGTGCAGCCCCCACCCCCAGACTGGACGGGGAGCCTGGGGGCCAGGGGGCCTGCACTCAGATCACACTTCGGATCTAGACGTGGTATTCCCTGTACAAAACCTTGAACCCCTTTCTGGGCCAAGGTCCCCTCCCAGTCGGTCCTTGAGGCTGACCTGGGGCGGCCATGGGCCTGGCCAGGCCTGAGAGTGGCTGCAGGCCGCGCTCCAGCCGCCCGGCGGGGGTGGTGGCGGGCTCCTTCCCCGACTTTCCAGGCCTTGATGGGAGCCCTGGCAAAGCAGGGGGATACAGTGCAATCTACTTCACACTTTGTCCATTATATTTGGACATATAATGGGCGGGCTCGATTGATGCTCAACCTGCCTGAAAACGTCAGGGCCCGCAGGAGACGCGGCGGGAGGCCGGCGCCTCACGTCCAGGGCGAAACCGTCCGCGCCGCCCAGAACCTGCGTCCTTCCGCGGTCGCGCATGCGCCACTGGTCGCGAGAGCGCGCCCAGTGAAGTCCCCGTCCCGAGCGGACACACGCCGTTCCACCTCCGTCCGCCGGGGGGCGCAGCGGCGCTCTTGTTCGAGGCCAACGGCGCATGCGCTCTCCCTGGTACGCTTTTACGTCTCCGCGGCTTTCCGAGCCCTTGCGGCGTCCTCCTGATTGTGCTTCCGGCGTGAAGGTTACCGACAAGATGGTGCCGCCGGTGCAGGTCTCTCCGCTCATCAAGGTGACCAGGTTTTGCGGCCGTCGCCGCGTGCTCGGCTCCGGGTGGGCTCCGCGTGCGCGACCCTTGGGAACCCTGGACACGCGTCCCCGCGGGTGCGACCTTCCACCCCCCTCCCCCTCCCGCGCTCCCCGGACCCCCGCCCTGCGCCTCCGACCCTGAGACTGTGATCCCTGGCCCTCCGACCCCGCGGGCTGGGACCTCCACCGGACCCTGACCCCGCCTCCGACGGCCCTTTCCCCGCAGCTCGGCCGCTACTCCGCCCTGTTCCTCGGCGTGGCCTACGGAGCCAAGCGCTACAGTGAGTGACCGCGGGCGGCAGAGGCGGCACTGGGGCTCCCCAGAGCCTGTTGGGGCTCCCCAGGGTTTACGGAACCCCGGAGAAGGGGGCCAGGGTGGGAGGCGCCGGACCCAGAAGCCCGAGCGGACGCGGCAGGTGTGTGGTGGACTTGGGATTAGCTCGAGCGGTCGGGACCCACAGTGCATCCTGATGCAGGGCAGCCCCCGGGGTCAGGAAGACGGTTATTCTAGTTGGAAGCTGTGGCGCCAGGTGGTGGCGGTGGAGTGCTGCGGTCTGACGGGGGGCAGCGTCTGGCGGCGCAAGCGACGGGGCGAAGTCCGGGCCGCGCGGTGGTGGGACCGGGCAGCCGCCCGCTGCCGAGCGGGGTCCGGCAGGCCTTGCACATCGAAGGGCGGGAGTGGAAACCCGCGGCATCTGGCATCCACAGCGCACCTGACGAGACCGCATCCCTTTCGTGCAGTGTTTCGTGAGGAAATTGAAAGTACCTCCCCACCTTCCTGCTTTCCTTCCACAGGCTACCTGAAGCCTCGGGCAGAAGAGGAGAGGAGGGTGGCAGCTGAGGAGAAGCAGAAGCAGGATGAACGGAAGCGGATTGAGAGAGAACTGGCAGAAGGTACCCGAGTTACTGCATCGTGCAGATTTGTCCTCCGACCCGATTGTAGAAACATCTGGGTGCTGCTTCAAGTGAGCCCCACTGCAAAGGGGAGGAGCTCCCTCTTTTTCTCCAGCGCTGGCCCAGTGGGTCCCCTGGCGGGCGGGGGGCAGGTGGAGCAGTCATGGATGATGACACCCCTGCCTTTGGTGAGGCTCAGTCCCCGGCCCGAGAGGTTAGTTGTCTGCGGATGTGAATTGGCGGTGCCACCTCACAGGGGCCCACGGGACTGGCACCAGGCACACTCATCCCGCTGACTGCTGAGTGCTGTGCGGGAACCAGGAACAGCGAGGACAAGGCTTTAAGCAGAGCATGGTCGGGCTCCACTGTGACCAGATCCTGGACGGTGCTGAGCACTGAAAGTCTGAGACGGTCTTTGGATTGCCCGAGCGTGTAGTAACACATCTGTTTTCCTTTGTTCCTTTTAGCCCAAGATGACAGCATACTAAAGTGAGCCCGCCTCTCTCTGGAGCAGTGTGGATGAATAAAGTTTTCCGTGTTGTGTGATGCTCTCCTGGACTGTCCCCGGGTGTCTCATTTCTGGACTTGAGCTCAGTACTTGCACTCCGTCCTCAGTATATGTGCGGTGGGAGTGGGGATGGGGATGGGGTTTCAGAAGAACTGGCCAGCCATCGCAGACCCAGGATGCAGTGCACAAATGAGCGGGGAACACTGAAATGCCTCTACTTGTTCTGTGGGGTATCTGGGTGGGGAGCCCCAAAGGGAGCAGTTTATGGTAGAGACACAGCCAGCTTGTGTGCTGTGGGTGCTGCTTGGTCTTTACTAAGCCCTAGCCCAGACGGTTGGGTGGGCCGTGCCAAGTGTCAGGATGGGACCTTGATCTCCAACCTGCTGTCAAGAGCCCTTCCCTCGACCCTAAGAAAGGCACGTGGCCTTCCGAGGACCTGACTGGGGTGCTGCACAAGCTCTTTATCAGGCTTGGACTCTTGCTGAGCTGACAGCTGGGTCCTGCCCCTCCTGGCTGTGCCTTCTAGCCTCTGAGGCTTGTTATTGGATTGCTGTTATTTCCCAACCAAAGGACTTCAGCACAGTTCCCTGGGCTCTGAGCCCAAATTTCATTGGTAAAACGAATCCATTTGCAAATGTGAGGAGAAAATGAGAAGCAAGCCTATAAACACTTAAAGCCATGGTTTTAGTTAAGGTGAGGTTTCAGGGAGCCCACCTCAGTTCCTCCTGAGTTTGGTGCTGAGTCCCTCTGGAGGAGCACCTGGCCCTATTCACAGGCTGTCACCAGGTGTCACTGCTGAGATGGAAACTCTCTCCATCCTGTGACTGGATGGCCTGGGGGTGCTCCCCACTCTCTCCCTACCCACCCCATGAGCTCTCGAGCTCTAGGAGAGGCCTTGGGTGGCATCTGAATTGGCCTTCCTGCAACCAGTCTCAAGCTGCTGCTGAGAGGAGTTTATTGTGGGGTTAAGTGTCTAGTGTCCGGGGAACAAATGCTCTCAAGTTCACATTATAAGGACTTCAAGTTAAAAGTCCTTAATTTCTACTCAATAGTCAGGACCTGTTTCAAATGGGAGTAGTGTTCTGTTTGAGTGTGGCTCTGCCAATTCATAAATGTCAGGAGAACCCTCACTTGTACAGGACTTGGGCAGACCCTAGGCCTGGCAGTGTGCCCGCTGGCCTCAGGGTCTGTCTGTCAGTGCACCTCTGTAGAGGGCTGTTATATGCATTTATGCACAGGTCACTTGTGTCTGATCACTGCCTCACTCATGGCCGTGAGCTTTCTGACAGAATTTTCCAACAGGTCATACGTGATGTGCCCTCCACCATGATTTCTGCTGAATTAAAACAAGGGTAGTGTGTTTTGTTTTTATTGTATTCTGAATTTCTGGTCCTATTTTTCCTTAAGCCAGATAGGCAATAGCATCTACGTATCTTATTTACCCATATATACAGAAATGTGCAGAATGTTCTCACCCAATGCTTTCAGACACAATTCACAGACCATTTCCAAAGATCTCTGTGGTATTGCTATGTACCCAAAAGATGGATGAGTGTAAGGTAGGCTAAAGTGTTTAAATTATTCATAGTTGATCTTCATTTATAAAAACACAAGCCTTAAAAAAAATTCAAAATATCCAAAATTGTCTTCAGTCACTTCGTTGGGATTCCCAACCTGTAGCAAATGGTTAGAGGTGGAGTCCCAGCGGGTGTGTGGGATGAGAGTGGTCAGAACACACTGAGCAGCTCACAGGATGCAGCAGGTTGAAGACTTGGGTGCGGGGCCGCCATTGCAAATCTCGGTGCCCCCTGCAGGAGAAAACAAGGTGGCGAGTGAGAAGTGTGTGCACTGGCCCGCTCCTTCCCTTCTGCCCCGTGTCCTCTACTGGCCCCGCAGGAGGAAGGGCAGAGCGTGGGACCTGAGGTCAGCCTAAGCCGATTAGCCTAGCCAGGGCTCAGCCTTTCTTTTCTTAGCGCTTGTGACACTTTCAGTTCTGGGCCCCCCAACCCTGAAACAGTCTTGTTTACATTGGTCCCCCCACCCCCCCAGGACAGGAAATAGCAGCAAAAGTTCCAGAGCTGAGGTGGCCAAGCACAGGCAAAGAGCAAAGTGACGTCAGGAATTCCATCTTGGGGGGTGTTGCGGACTCGATGAAGCCACGCCCCCACGTAGGGTGAACAGGTAAACATTCTGACTTCGCACTGGGAAGGGTGCCATGCACACTTGACACTTAGCTCACTTATTTTTTTAAGGTCTTCTGTTTTGTTTCTGAGGGTAACATGGAGGTGTCGGTAGATTTCCCGAGTTAATTAGGGAACTGCTCCCTGATAGTGGAAGAAAGACCTATTGAGAGTTCACGACGTTTGGGGGGATTTCCTCCCCTTTACAAAAGAAGTAACATTCAGTCACTTTATGAGGGAGAGAGTTCCTGGCCAGACACGGGAGGAGACCTTCCAGGCTGGGGCCTCAGCAGGGCGGACCTGAGGGAAGGCGGCCTCTGCCGTGAGGAACCAGGGCGCCAGCCACAGCGCTGACCCTGCCTTTTCCTGAGACTCGACTCGTCTAACGCTGCTCTTCACACACTTCAATGTGGGGACGAAACAAGTACCCGCCCCGCAGCCCAGACCTTTCTTGGCTGTTGTCCTCTCCTCCTGTTGCTGCTTCTCCTCCTCCAGGGCCTTCACTTTGGCCTCATGCTCGTCAGCCAGAGCCTTCCACTCCTTCCTGTTGTTCTGTAGTCGGTCAAACATGGGCAGGATCTCCTCATGGAAACGGGAAAACTCCTGGACAGGGAATCAAGAAGTTGGACCACACCTCCTGACCGTTCCCGGGCCGCTGGGGCAGGTGGTTTCCCCACGGCTCGGCCCTTGCTGGTGCCAGCCTGTCCCCGCCCCCCACGCCAGCTTGCCTCACTCCCCCAAGAGGAGAACCTGGGAGGGGGCCTGGCTGCCACTGAGAGGTCACTTTCCCAGCAAAGCCTTGGGAAGGGGAAGATAGGATGGGGAGATGTGGGGTATGAATGTTTATGGCACAGGTGAGGCCCCCAGGAATAAAGTAGGAAATGACAATGGCAGAAGGGGAGTCCCTTGGCAGAGGGAGTGAGAAGACACAAGCAGACACGCAAGTCCTGACTCTCCTCTGGCCTCTCATGCACACATCACCCCCGTACACGTTGAGTGCACATGAGTGCACACAAACACACACACCGTCCGTGGAGCATGTGGATGGACTCGGGGAAGGCAGTGGGAGGGGAGCACTATAGTGGGGCTGTGACCTGTGACCTTCAGGACCGGATGTACATCCTGGTCCCGCCTTCCTTCCCGGGACTTACAGCCCCGCTGAGGAGGCAGCACAAAGGGAGCTGGTGTTTCAGAAAAGGGAAGCACAGACGCTGTGGGGGCAAAGTGGGGGTGGGACTGGTCCAGTCAGGGGTGACTTTACTCAGAACCAGACAACTTCCTCCTCAGAGTGTGGGCCCTGCAGCCCCCAGGAATAGATGGTGTGGAGTCCATGGGCATGCTGGGCCTCACTTGGGAGGGAGTCTGCAGTCAGACCCCCCAGCACACCCCCTGACCAGTGACGTCACAGCACACGTCCTCAGCACGGTGTCCCACTCTCACTTGTTAGTTGTGCAACATGTGTTTTCTGGGCGAGAAATTCCCAGCTGTGACAAGTGGGCCCACAGGCACTGAACAAACGCACCCACAGGTAAAATGCAGTCAGTGCCCTGAAAGTAACATGCAGGCCACAAGTGGGGGTGCCCTAGATGCAGTCTGGGGAAAGCACATTCGAGGTGAGAACTCGTGGTGAGTGGGAGGACCCTTTGGAGGGAGGAAGCTGGTGGGTAAGCATGGAGTGCTTCTGAGGGGCTGGCTAGGTGAAGGTGGGAAGGTTCTCCTTGGGGTGACTGTAAGGATTTCAGGTTTTAAGTCCAGAGTATGAGAAGATGGGGGCGATGGCGGGTCAGGCAATTGGGTGAGCCCACACCAGCCCCCGCCCCCTCCTGTGACCTAGCCAGGCCCTGTGACACCCTGCTCACCTTGTAGACGAATGTGCACACAAAGTCGATGAAGCCAACTTGTAGTTTGGGGAGCTCGGCTGCCTTGTTCCGGTCCATCATTGGCTGGGGAGGGGGGAGCAGAGACACCTCCTGTGAGCCCACAGGACTCACTCAGCCCCACCCAGCTTGCATGAACATATCCACAGAAACACAGATTAAGCAGTGTCCATGGGATGAAGGTGAAGCCTCTGGCCATGGGGCCTAGCCTGCCTTGATAGATGCTAGCCCTTGAAAGAAGACAGCCAGGACACCCTTCTCCCCTCTGAGCCATCTAGTGGTTCCAGGGCTAAGTCCGCCATGGTGCTCCCCAGTCCTGTGTCCCCTGAGCCCCATTCTCCCAGTCCCCTGGAAGCTGGTGCTGACTCAGGTCCTGACCAGAGACCCTGGTGGGGCAAAACCCAGATGCCCTTGGAGGGGCTGTCTGTGCTGTCCACATACTGCAGACCACCTGAGTTCACCCTTGCTAGTCTGTTCTTTGTAGCTACCCGCTGTCTGGAGCTCCACGTAGCAAGGGTGAGCCAGGCAGGACCTAGAGGCCTGGCCCCCAAGGGACTTGGTGGGTTGGTCAGGATACCCTTTCCTACAGTCTGTAACCGGCCCCAAAGCCTTCTCAACCCCGTAGGGCTGAGACAGCTATTCATTGACTAGAGTTGACTTTCCATCTCTTCCACATGCCTTTTGGACAACACTATGCTGTCCTCACACCCTTGGCTCCTATGCAGGTGCCATTGTAGTATAGCAGCATATTCTTGGCCCCACATCGATGACCTGAAGACCTTGGCATTGTCCATCTACCATGGTGTGGGCTTCTGAACTCCAGCCACTGGCTTTCTCTGGTACCATACTCTCCCCAGTTGAAGGCCTTCCTGGAGCAGCTCACAGCCTGGCTGAGGTTCACTGTAGAGCTGCCTGGGCATGGAGGCTCTGGGTCATGGGCCACAGCCTGCTTCTACCAGTTTTGACAATGGCTTTCCATCTCTGCATGGTCATCACAGCTTTATCCAAACCCTATTATTTCTACAACTTTACCCATTTCCTGAGTCACCTAATTTCATACTCAGCTCATGTCACATGACCCCACAAAGTGAGACTTAGGTCCCAGGACCCCCAAATCCCTGGGGGGTCCCCTGTTTCCACCAAGTGAGGACTGAATTTCCCAAGGACCACAATGGGGGTCGAAGATTCTGGAATTAATACTCACAATGGGCTGCTGATCCAGAACTGTTCTTTCCAAGTCACCTTGTTCCCAGAACTCAGCCGCCACCAGCAGAGCTACCTGGGGGGTACATAAAAGGCAGTCATCCCGTGGAGCTTGGTGCTTGGTCAGAAAATGACCAAAGAGGCTCTTTCCTGGAGCCTCTGTGCCCTCAGTCTTCTTCTCTGCCCCAGACCCTCTGGGATCCCCATTCTTCAGGTTGTGCTGCATGCACAGTGAGCACACTGGCACTTTCCAATATGGTGGCCGCTAGCCCATTCCCATAGCAAGGGGGCAGCTCTCAGTGTTACCTGCAAATGAAGGTTTGTGCCCCCCCCCCCCATCTCAGGCTTCCCCTAGATGCAATCCCAAGAGGCACTAACAAGAGGTGGGGGCCCTGAATGACTTCTGACCTTGCTCTGTACTTCCCAGGGCTTGGTGATGGCAGACAGGTCACACGCTGTCATCATCATGGCCCTGCAGGCAGAGGGAGTTCCAGGCATGCCCAGGCTGGCCTCCCTCCCTCCCTTCCCCCTCCCCCTCCACCTCTGGGCACAGATTCACACTCCAGAGTCCTTCCAGTAGTAGGCATCTTACTGTACACACACACTTTAGGCCACCACCCTCATACTCCACCTCTCCCTCCTTCTTGCAACCACAAACTAAAATCAACAAATATTTATCAGACAGCTTCTAAGTGCCTGTGATTCACACGTTTTTCCTTGGTGCAACTCTGGGATAGGCAAGGGCTGTAATTCTGAATCTCCATTTTGTAGATGCATTGGTAGAGTTCATAAAGTAAGTAAAATGCCAAATCCACAAACTCAGGAAATGAACTGTCTGACCCCAAATCCTGTACTGTCTTCCCAGAAAAAGAGGAGCAAAAACACATCGAAGCCATTTAGAGGTGAGCTGTTCTTGTTGCGGATCACTGGGAGGCCTCGGGTCTCCTATCTTTGGGGAGGTTGGAGGATTAACCAGGGCAGAGGTGGCTCCTGCCTCCCTCGCTGCTCACATGACTATCTCCTTCCGTGTCGTCTCCAGGGACAGGTACTCCACCCAGCTCTTCCTGTCCTCGTAGTTCTTAGATTCATCCACAATCTTCTGGAACATCGTCCTCTTCCTGAACCCCAAGAACAATGGGAGAGAATCGACCCCCACCCCCTCACCTCACGCAGGACCCCGCCCACCCGTGTCGTCCTTGATCCTAGCCCCGCCCACCCTTCTAGGAGAGAAACTGAGGCAAACCAGACCTTGCGGGGTGCTGGGCTGGCACGGCTCTTCTGGGAGCCCCAGGCCCTCATCCTACCCCCGAGCCAGGACCGACTCAGGACGTAGGGGTCCCTTTGGGTCTTTCTGGAGCCCTTGACCAACGACCCCCAACCAGGCTCCCTTCCCGCCTCCCTGCAGGGAGGGCAGGTGGGGTGGCACACACTTGAAGTAGAGCGCCAGGTCCGTGGCGATGATGGCGATATCCATCAGGTGGATCACGTGTTCATGCTGTCTCCGGTTCAGGTTCTGGTAGATGTTCAGGGTCTGCAGGAAGGGGATCGGGTCATAGACCCGGGTCCGCCTGTCCCCTCCCCATCCCAGGAGCCATTCATCTGTCCTTCGCACATTGCTGGCCTGCACCCTCCCCTGCGTCGTAGGCACCAGACCCGGGTGGCCTGGCACACTGACCGCTGACCTGTGGCCCTCCCCACCATGGCCTGAAGGTTGAGCTCACCCCGCCCTCAGTGGGTGCATTTCCAAGCTGGGATCTAACCCATCGCCAATGACCCTCCTCCAGCCCCTGCGGGGCACGGAGCTGGGGGAGGTCCAGGGGTGCAGGCAATGGTCAGTCCGCGGAGAAATACCCCGAGTGAGTAACAGGACACCAACCTCCTCTGAGAGCAGGAACTTCCCAAACTCTAGGTGATGCCGTTCCAAAATCGAGGAGCCATGGAGCTTGGCTAAGGGATTCTGGGATCTGTTACAGAGGTTTTACTAAAATAAAACTTTGGTCAAAAGCCCCCAGAGCCGCTGGTTGTGGCTTCTCGGCTTCCTGCACTTTCCCTCCCTGTCCCTCAGCCAGCTCCAGGCAGGCCCCTCCCTTGGGACCCCGGGGAAATTCTCCTGTTCAGCCACCAGGGCACCCAGGCAAGCCGCCTACTTCATCTGGTACAGGTTGTTGGTGCCACGGTGGTCGATGTCATGGCACAGGCCAGCGGTCACCATGGCGAAGGCCTCCAAGTCTGTGTAATAGCTCTTCAGTTTGCCGGTCTGAGGAGACACGCACCTACAGTTCCGCAGCTCTGCCAGCCCCATTGCCCACCCTCCCTTCCCTGATCCGGGGTGGGGGCAAGCAGTGGGGGGGAGGAACCTGGGCCCTCCCCAGACTCGGCACCCTGTATCTACTTCCAGTGCTGGGGGTGCACACCGGTTGGAGAGGCATCCACCTCCTCTATCCTCTGCCCTTGAAGGCCCCCCACCTCCCACGCAGAGGAACCCCCACCTCCAAGCATCTGGGGCACGGTCCTTGCAACCAGGAGGGGCTTTATGACCCTGACCAGATGGGAGGGATGGTACGGAGGCATCTGTCCTGGCCCCTGATGCCACACGCACCATGAGCAGAGTGAACATGGTCTGGGCCACATTGAAACCATGGCGCCAGTTGTGGTAGGTGATTCTCCGGTACCCTTTGCTCACAGAAAACAGAAACCGCACCAGGACCTGCGAGAAGCCAAGAGAAACATGGGCTCTGGACACTGAACTTGAGTCCCACATTCACAGAGTAACCGCTTGGTGTGAAAGCCCTGCTCACTCTTGTCACCCCACATCCTGTTCCCTGGGCCTTCACAGCGCTTTCTGTCCCAGCGATTCACACTACCGGCCCCTGACGACTTTCCTGGGTGGGAGGGGCCTGGCTTGTCACTGCAGAGTGCACGCGGGGTGGCAGGCAGCCTATGGGGGCCAGAGTCAAAGCTACGAAAAGCTCCAGCACTTCTGCGGCTTCCGGGGCATCCAACCAATTGCCACACCCCAAATTGGGAAGGACCCCAGGCAAGGGCTATGGGATGTTTTAGAAGAAAAGGTCTGAATGGGGCAGTATTTGTGGGCACTTGGTATGGGTGATGCAGAAATAAAACGGTGGCTAAAGGCCCAGAGATCAAAGGGCAGACAGCAGCCACGTGAATCTTTTTCTGCAGTGCAGTCATCTCTGGGCAACAGAATGTGAGCCAAGGGAGACCCTACTACTTCCACTGTGATTTTAGTGTCAGAAAACGATTCTGAAATTTAAAAAATTCTATAAATGATTTCTACACCTTTTTCTTTTGTGTTTTCTTTTAGTATTTAGTGAATTTCTTTTGAAAATGTCAGCCTGTTGCACCTGTTCTCAGGGGGGCGTGAGGAAGGAAGATGAAAACACAGTGGTGGCAGAAAACTACAGGCAGGCAGCAGAGCTCAAGGCAGAGCTGGGAGGGCCACCCCCCTCCCTGCGGTGACCTCTGCGGGGCTCTCTGTGTTCAGGCTGAGAGGCCTGTGCTTTCTGCACAGTTGATGGGCTCCTTCTGTTTCCTCCTCTCCGCCCCACGCCAACACCCTGCTATTGCCCAACAAGGCACTTAATGATCAAATTGCCGGGAACAAGTAATTATCCGACATTCCATCCATCTATCTATCCATGGATACATTCATCTGGTGATTTATTCTAGACATACCTGCTGTGCGTATTCTGTAATGAACACGTGGCCCAACTTCCTATAGGACCTCGGACCTCTGACCACATCTCTCCCACCTCTTGTGGGGTTTGGGGCCCCTGACCATGTCCAGATTCTACCTCCTACTGGATCTGGAACCCCTCACCACAACCCTTCACCTTCTAGTGGATCTGGGACCCCTCACCATGACCCACCATCTCTCTGTGGATATAGAACTCTTCAGCACAACCCCAGCCTCTTAGCGGATCTCACCATGACCCTCTCCACCCACCTCCTGAGGGATCTGGAACTTTCGGACCACACCCAGCTCGTAGTACATCTGGATGCCGCATTTGACCAGCTCCAGCTCCGTGCACTCCAGATCAGAGAAGTGGAACTCATAGATGTCGAACTGGCTGGGCCCCGGCAGCACTTCCTTCTGTGGGAGGAATTGTGGGGCTGAGGGAGGCAGGTTTTTCTCCCCCCTCCCAGGACACTCTGTCCAGCCTCAGATGGCCCAGGTGTGTGGTGACATCCGCCCTTCCAGTTGCTTTGGCTGTGGCTGGGACACTCACATGCCCTGCACTCAGCCCCCACCCAAGGCTCCACAGCAAGAACAGAGGTGTTGCCAGGGAAACAGATGCAAAAACACACACACACAAAGATCGCAGGCACACACATGATGCACAGACACACACGGACCCAGGCATAGGGATACGCAGACAGCAGCAGACATCAGGAGGTGACATGCTCTGCTCCCCTAGGAGTGAGGAAGTCTCTCCCAACCCTCAGGCCCCTCCAGTCTCCACCTGAGGGGTGGGAGTCAGATTCTGACCAAGATTGTCCCCAGCTCGTCCTCCTCACAGTCAGCAGGCTCCTTCCCCAGGCGCTCCCTTGTTGGCTAGGAGAGAAAGCAAGGTGTTGAGACAGAGAGAGTGCCAGGGACGCCCCTCATGAGTGTGAGACAAGGTGACATCTGGCAGAACACAATTGCCTTGGGAAGCCACAGCTGGGGCCTCTAGCTTCAGAGGTAGGTGGTAGTGCACGTGGGTGCCTCGCGTTTCCCGCATGCCCCCCCCCCGCCTCTCTGGCACTGTTGCACGCTGTCCACACGGACAACTGATGGAGCCCTCGCACAGCACGACCGGGGGCGGGGGGTCTGGACACAGCTGGACACAGCTGAGGACACAGGCAGCAACAGCGTGTGGGGCTCCAGGACCGGCTGGGCCCTCCGGTCACAGGATATGGCCTAACTAGCGGGATGCGCTGCCTGCCCACCGGACGGAGAGGGGCCAGGGCGGGGGGGGGGGGCGCACCAGGATCAGCTGGATCTCGTCTTTGTCGCATCTCACGTGGTACAGGACCATGTCCTGCGCGATGTCCTTGCGGTTCTCCAGCTTGTTCATCTTGTCGTAGGTGTCCGTGTTCAGCACTGACCAGCCCAGGAACTGAGTGAGGGACTGCAGACGGCGCAGCATCACCACCCCGGCGGCCCGTGGGGCGCCACTCGGGGGCAGTGCGCGCTTCTAATGGGGTCTCGGGTGGGAGGGTCCAGGCACAGCTCCCCTTGTCCCCACTCTCCTTGGGCCTCACGCTGCTCCAGCGCTAAAGCGGATGGTGGGGAGGGACTCCACGTGGCTGTGTCCCAGGCCACCACACAGGTGTCACCTCTGAGAGCCACACCTGGGACGGGTGTTTACCTCCATGAGGACTTCATCCTGCTCATCAAAGGGCTTCCCGTCTTTCCTGTTGTAGAATGTTGCGACCCCCACAATCTCCTCCTTTTTGTTGACGATGGGCATGGAGAGGACGTTCTTGATGGTCCACCCTGACTCGTCTAGCGGCCCTTCCTGCAGGGAGAGGCGTCCGGAGATGCCCGCCGCTCGGGCCCGGCCCCGGCCCGGCCCCCCTGAACGCGACCCTCACTTCTGCCTTCAAACTGTGGTGACGGGGCTGTTCCTGTGTGTTCACTCCTCCCCTCACCACCCCCGTGCACGAGAGCCTTATGTGTATGGGCTTGTGTTGTGACTCTCCCACTAGCCAAGGACGACACTATTTGCCCACCAGGTGGCTTCATGGTGTGAGTTCTGTGGTCACACAGGACCCCTCCCCCAGAAGCCTCCACGCTCACTTGAATCCCTGCTGCCGGGGCCCTGCAGTCCGTTCCGCTGGGCCCCACAAATTACCCAGCTGTTCCCATCTCGCAGTCCACTGATGCCCGGCCAGTGAAACATGAGCACTGGCCAGTTCCTGAAAGAGGCCTTGGAGACAAAGGCCAGTTGCACGTGCCCACTTGACTCTCAGCCTCCTCCAGAAAAGAGCCTGCTCCGGTCATGTGTCGTCAGAGGAGGACCCAAGGAGCAGACCTGAAAACCTCACGGTGGCCTGGCCCCACCCCACCACCTGCAGACCTGAGCATGGGGAGTGCATGTTGGCTGCTACTAGCGCCTGAGCTTTTGAGTTTTTTCCTTAAGGAGCAAATACTAATTCAGTCCTCATTTCTGAACCGCAATACCTTCTTCCCTAAGTATGGCATACTTTCTATAAAGAATGGATAGATACCTGAAATTTGAACATTTCGTCAGCGGAGGCATTCATGATGTTACAGATCTGAAAGAGAGTTAGGAAAACAATTTCACCTGAAGTAGCTGAATGCACTACATGATTCTAACAACGAGTATCCGACCTGACAAACTCTAAGTAAGCGAAGCAGGGCAGCTGGGAGCTGGTAGAGGTGCACATGCTGGTGGGAAGGGTCAGGGCACCGGGTGAGGGCAGAGCCTCGGCAGACTCACAAAGCCACTTTCTGCCACGTAGGTTGGAAGGCCACTGGCCAGGGCCCAGTGATCAGCTGGGGGTGTGCTGGGGGAGAGAACAGAGGGTCAGACGGTGGATGGGTTGTTAGATGTGTGCATGTAGATTTGGGCGCAGTGTGGATGTGAATGCTTATTCTCTTTTCTGAGCTCTGGGTGGGGCCGGAAGGCTACCAGGTTGTGGACTCAGGGAGAGCAGGAGGCGGCCAGGGGTGAGTTTGGGGGTGTCTGTGCTGCTTCATCCCTCTTCTGCCTATGCTGAGGTCCCCTACCCTGCAGCAGCTCCTTCACCACTGGGGGACCTGCACTTCAACCCAGCCTCCAGAGCTCAGCGTCAGTCCCCTATCCTGTGGCCTCGCACCTGGATCCCGGTCCCTTCGTGGGCCCTGCAGGGTGGGGTCCAGAGAGGCTTATGGGGTTGTAGGGTCACACGTCTCTCCCCAGTCTCTCTACCTCGGAGCCCCCCCCACCCCCACTGCTGTGCCTCCGCTAGCTCTGCTTCCACTGGGACGGACATTGGGTGTACCCTGGGGACCCCACCTGTGTGGGTGGCAGGGTGACTCAGGATGAAACCTGAGGCCTCAAAGGCAGGTTGCTGCTGACAGGGCCACCTGGACAGCTCACCTGAGCCTCTGAAAGTGCTCCCTGGACACGCTTGGTGCCTCCCTCCACACACCCCCACTCACTGCCTCCCTAGCGGTGAGCCACCCTCCCTCTGCAGCCCACTTCCGCATTGCTCTGCAGCACGGGGAGCGCCATGGTGCCTGCGAGGGACCAAGAGCTGCTGAACCCATTGTGATAAACCCCCAAAGCCACCCCATCATGGGTCCGAGGGTGTTCTCGCCCTCGGGACATGCTTCCTTTAAAGCCCTGGCACTTACGGGATGACCTTGATGTCTTCCTTGCCATGGAGGATATAGTCGATGACTTTGTAGAAGACGATTTCCTGCGAAATGGACCACAGCAGTCGTGAGGGCCTCCCTGGGCCAGCCCCCGGTGGGAGCTTCCCTGGGAGGTGAGAGGAGCCACCCAGGGCCCCCCACCCAGACACACACATGCATGTGCATGCACAGCCCACTCCACACCCAGAGTTATACACAACCCTCACGTGCACACATATGCATGCACCCACACATGCAGTTTATGCGCACACACGCAGACCATCACTGACACTTGCAGAACGCACATTACACACCTGTCTTCATTCTGTCTGTCCCACTCAAGCCCACACACAAGCTGGGTCCCATACCCTTTCACACACGTGCACAAACCACCCAAGCCTGTACACACACACACACACACACACACAGCTGTGGCAGGTCATGGTCACAGCTCAGCCTTGTGCAGGGACTCATCTATACACTTGGCACACAGCCCTGTGAGGAGGGGAGACAGAAGCCTGGCCTGGCTGGGTGGTGTGTACCAGACTGGATGCACGGTAAGAGGCTCAGGTATCTGCACGTGCTCCCATGCACTGTACACACTGCCTCTGTCGTGCACATGCACGCATACACATTGCCCCATTTGGGAGATGCTAGTGATTTTAAGGCTGGGCAGCAGAAGGACCACCCAGTCAGGATGGATGCTGGTTATTCCAACCAGGCTGGTGACCCTTATCAGGGGACCAGCACCTGTCCCACCCAGCCCCAGAGTGCGGGCTGGAGTCAGGCGGTCTTCCAGAGCAGTCAGGCGGCCGAACTCTCTGTTCCCACCTCCCCACACCCTTCCTGGAACCCTCCCTTCCCACCCTGGGCCAAGCTGGGGTGGGACAGGTCCCTTCCCACCCTGGGATTGGACTTGGAGCCAGGGAAGCCTCGGCGTGCGGGCTGCACCTGTCCCCCTTCCACCATGACTCACGCGGCCGTCGGGCGTGCGGGGGCCTGAGTACGGCTGGGCTTCTCCCATGAGCACAGGCCACACGTCAAAGAATTCCTGAGTGGGGAAGAGAAGGGAGGAGTCAGTGGGTCAGCACCGGAGCAGGACGCACCTGGCCAGGAGGCCCGGGGAACCGCGGGGCCTTACCTTCTCCTTGGTCATGTCCAGGAGGCCCACCGAGTAGCGGTCACAGTTTAGATAGGCCCGCACGGTGTAGAAGGCCTTGTGGAACTGCCTCTCGATGTCTGTCAGCTCCTCAAACACCTTGTTCGCCGACCACAGCAGCACCTGGGGGGCACACCGGTGAGCCTGTGGGGCCACACGCACGCGCGCGCGCGCACACACACACACACACGTGTGAGTGCAGCAGCACCGGGGAGGGGGCACACCGGTGAGCCTGTGGGGCCACACGCATGCACACGCACGCACACACACACATGCATACACACATGTGCACACACACGCACAAACACAGGCATGCACGCGTGCGTACACATGCACACACACACCTGTGTGACTGTAGCAGCACCTGGGAGGGAACACTGGTGAGCCTGTGGGGCCACATGCACGCACACGCGCGCGCACGCACACACACACACACCCCTGTGTGAGTGCAGCAGCACCGGGGAGGGGACACTCTGGTGAGCCTGTGGGGCCACACGCACACGCGCGCACACAGGCACACACGCGTGCACGCGCGCGTGCACACACACACACACACCTGTGTGAGTGCAGCAGCACCGGGGAGGGGGCACACTGGTGAGCCTGTGGCCACTTCTCCCCATCTGTGTGACCACAGCAGCACCTAGGTGTGAACTGTCACGCCAAACACACTCATGCACACACGCATCTGACCACAGAGCCCCGGAGGGATGCTGGCTGATGGTACCTCTCCCAGCGGCATCAGCACAGAGTGGCATCACCCAGGATTTCATCCAAGCACAGGACTATCTGCTCCTTGACTCAGGGGGCCTGAAACTTACTGGTAGGTAAAGCCTCTAAGCTTTGGCCGCGCCACTGCCCCTCACTGTCTGGTGCTGGCCTTGGTCTGGCTTCGTGAGTGAAAGAGTGACTGGATTAAAATTGAAAGGTAAAGCTTTGACCAACCTGCCTTCCCTTATCAGTTTTGAGGAGCTGGGTTTTGAGAACATGGACTCATTGTGTCCTGGGTGTCACAAAGCAAGTTGAGAGTGACAGTTCACTGACATGGTCCATGAGGCTCTGGCCAGGCCCTCCCCAGGACACCGATCCCCCCAACTGAACCCCCGGCTGCTGTCCAGGGTCACTGACCAGGCTCAGATGAACTCCGTGGGGCTCTCCCCTCACCTGCCTGGGCTGAATTTCTCTATTTCCTCAGCCACTGCCCAAAGGCAGGTGCCTCCAGGCTGCACTCCCAGCACCTTGCATGTCTTCTGGCCTGTAAGGAGTGCTGTCTGGGGCCAAGCCTTTCCTGCCACCATGCTTCTTCCCCTCCTGCCCGCCCCTCTCAGGCTTTCTGCAGCTCCCACCCTTTACTGTCACAGGTGGAAATGGGCTTCAGAGACCCCCACTTGCCCTGGAATCCTCTCACCAGGAGCCAGTTTAACCTGAACCCTAAGCATAACCCTGCATTGGTGCACAGGGCTCATGGAGACCTGATCCCACCTACCTCTCTCCACTGGTGGATGAAGCTTACCTGGTGGCCTGGCCCCACGCCCTCTCTGCCCATCCCTCTCCAAGGCATTCCCAAGTGCCCTCAGCACTCACTGTGACTGACCACAAGGCTGTTGCACAAGCTCTGTCCTCTGCTTTTACAGCACTCATTCCAGGGCTTCCTCATCTTTGGGTCTCAGCCTAAAGTCATCTTTAGAAGGCCCGTCCAGAACACCCACCAAACCTGATCCCTTACAACACTCCGTTTTGTTCTGGCTTCATGCAGGTGCAAGTTCATTGTCTCCCTACTCCGCCACAAGCTCCGTGAGGCCTGAAGGCACAGCTGCTTCGTGGCTTGCACAGCACCTCGCACCCACGTGCCTCGCCACCTGTGTGTTTGTCGGTTGCATGGAAGGTTGTGAGCTCTGAAGCCCTAAGGCAGACTGTCTGAATCCCAGGTGCTGTAGCCAGCTGCTACCTGGGCGTCTGCACGTGCACAGCAGGGGCGGCCAGGACTCTGTGCTCACCCATGCCCACTGTACTGTGTCTCCCTCACCTTTGAGCTGCTGGCTTAGCAACCTAGTCCTCCGCGGCTAATGGCTTGGACACAGAACTCTTCATCCTTTCCCCCCACACATGGTGAATAAGGGTACTGATCTGGTTCCCCTCGGCTCTGTGACCTCAGGAAGGTTGTCTAACTTCCAGACCTCAGTCTCCCCTCCTGTAGAATGGGGATAACAAGGTTTTCCCCTCAGGATGCTGGGAAGAAGAATGATGGAACGGGAGTCGGGCTCTGAGAAGAGTGCCCGGCTTTCGGGAACTCCATGTCTATGAGTGTGCAAATCACTTGTGTGTCCATGCCACAGACACTCACCGAGCTCCCTCTGTGTGCAAAGCCATGGCTAGGGCCAGAACACACATCAGAGATGTGAGAATTGGGGGAGTCAGGCTGGGGAAGGCCCGATGCTCAGAGATGTCGGCCCAGCTGCCCCTGGCCCTGCCGGGGCGCAGGGAGGGGTGTATGCCTGAGCTGCGTACCTGAGTTTTGGGTCACCTGAGTACTTTGGTCCCCAAAGCCTCTCCCCCAGGAGGAGGACAGTGAAGAGAGGGACTTGTGCCTCACAGTACAGCACCTAAGGGGGACCTACCTCGACCCTCCCCTCCTCCCACCTCCACCCCCGTCCCATCCCCCCCTCCGGGCAGAGCGCCTCCTGTCATGCCCCTCGCAGACCAGAGGCCAGTCACCACATGCCCCGAAGCAGGTTCTCTTATGGCCCTGAGGAAATAGGGGCTTAAGGGGTCAAGCAACACATCCAAGTGGTCTGAAGCCAGGCACCCTGGCTCGCTGAGGGCCTCTGCCCTTCCCCTCTCTCTTGTTTCCTTTTTTAACTTTCTGAATTGAGTCTGGCCCATTCAGTAAGCGAGTGAGGTGGAACACAGCTGGATGGATTTTTATGTCAGCACGCACCTGTGTCGTCAGAATTTAGAGCATTTTGGTCCCTGGTCAGCATAGCACCGTCTCTGTCCTCGCAACAGCTCTTGTGACCTCTGGCTCTGGAGTGTTCTGGAGCGTCATCTAGGTGTCTTCATGCAGCCCCTGTTGTGTGTCACTCTGGGGTGCTCTTCCTGAACCCCCAGTGGTTGGGGCTTCCTCCACCACTGCCTCCATCCCAACCTGGGGCCGTCTGAGACTGCTTCTGCCCCTCCAGTTCCCGGGACTGCCCCCCCCCCCCCCGCCCTGACTTCAGATCAAGGAGAGCTCTGACACCCGCTGGCCGACGTCCTCTGGTTGTCTGCTGGAGATTAGCAGGCCAGGACCCTCAGGGGGTAAACTTAAGGGTCAGCAGATGGGCCTTAGACTTTCAAGAGAAGTTAGAAACCCAGATTCTTAATGAAATCTTGACTTTAAAATATAGGAAACTTGTTGAATCAGACTAGGGCCATGTGTGGCTCAGGACGTGTCCCCCATTCCAGGCTGCAGCTCACATCTCGTCTTCTGGACCTCAGCTCCTCCACAGGGAGTGGCCATCACTTGCTGACCTCAAGCCTCTGCCTGCTGCCATCAGCATACCAGTGCCACCACATGTTATGTGAAACCAATACCAGGTGATTGAGTGACCAGGAGCCAGGATCAGCCGGGGGCTGCAGGGTTGCCCTTCACAGATTCGTGCTCCGAAATAAGAGACCTGGGGGTGAGGGTGAGGAGCCACCTGGTGACTTTGGGAACAAGGGGAGTCCAATTGCATTTGGGGACAGACAACACAGAGGCCTGCACAGCCTCCAGGAATGGAGAGGCTGGACTTGTGAGGTCCAACCTGGCACTCATACTCCAGGAGGGAGGTGTCAGGATGCCTGGAGGGTGGGGAGCAAACCAGAAAGGTGACCCAGCGAGCTCTGGTCAGCCTTGGCCCCCAGGGCTCTTATTGAGCGGTAAGCTTTTGAGAACTGGTTGTTCAATCTTCAGGAATTTTGAGGCACGGTGGGTAAACATAGCCATCATTAAAATTAAATGATGTAGGGGTGCCTGGGTGGCTTAGTCAGTTAAGCATCCGACTTTGGCTCAGGTCATGATCTCACGGTTCGTGGGTTTGTGGGTTCGAGCCCCGCGTCGGGCTCTGTGCTGACTGCCAGCTCAGAGCCTGGAGCCTGTTTCAGAGTCTGTATCTCCCTCTCTCTCTGACCCTCCCCTGCTCACGCTGTCTCCCCCTCTCTCTCAGAAATAAATAAAACATTAAAAAAATAAAAACATTTTTAAAAAATAAAATTAAATGATGTAAACTTTAAAAATGAGAAAATTATATTAAAACAAAAGTCCAAATGTGCAACCTTATTGCTTCCTTGTTATTTCACTATAGCTCACTGTCACCCACGCTCCCGAGATTCTTTATGGTGGAAAGATGACCTGTACTATTGCACATGTCTTCCCAACTGTCTATATGTTTTCCGGAAGCTGTCTTGTCCTGGCAGGGGTAGTGCATGGCCTCTGGTCTTCTCAGTCCGGCCATAGACACACAGGCAGCCTAGAATGCGGAGAGGCCACAGTCCTCGCCAAAGGGGCAACACAGACTGCCGGGGAGTGGGAATTGCTCAGCTAAAACTGATCAGTCAGCTTGTTGTGGTAGGTCAGGGAGAATCCCACCATCCCTGGCCAAGCTTAATGTTTACCCTGTTGCCTCTGACCAAAGTGGCCTCGGTGTTTTCAGGAAGGGACTGGCGGGAGGCCCTGAGTGGAGTCTGCAGGGAGCAGGGTTGAGTAATTCTTGACTGGGGGATGGATGGCAAGTCTGAGGGCCCAGAGCCCAGCTGGGGGTCTCTAGGACCCTGGAGAGCTGCTAAGGAGGGAGGGGACACACTCTTCCGTGAGAACTGCTTTAATTCCCAAGTACCTGCTCTCCTACAGCACAAGGGGGAAAGAAAGCAAGGAGCACACCAGCCTTGACCGCAAACAGTGTGGGTGACAGCCTTCAGTCACTTTAGAGTTTCCTCTCCAAAAGGGATTGCGAGGTAGAGCCCTGTGCTTTGTACAAATTAAGTAGGGTTCTTATAAATGTTGTTCATTGTATGAGTAGAACAGCTTTCTACTAGGACTAGGTGATGTCTGAGCGGAAAATCAAAGCACCCAAATGAGACATGAATCCCTTGCTGAAGCCCACAGTAGAGCTCTGACTTAAAGCACATCTGTACGTGCATGTGGTCTGAGGAGCTAGAAACAGTGCATTTTCAGATAGTCCATATTTCCTAAGCATTGACAATTCATTTGCTGGAATGATACTTATTGCTGGCTTAGGTCTAGGATAACTGGACCACAGAACAGATGAAAATCCCCGAGTCTTAGAGTTCACTTCTAAGTGAGGACAGGGGGTGCTAGAACAGGAACAGAATAAACAGCCTCATGGCTTGTTGAAAGCAGATGAGTAGACAGAGGGAACACAGGAGACAGGGTTGTATAGGGAATGTGGGACTCAAGTGGGGGTGCTAAGGGCAGGGGAGATCTCTCTGCAGATGAGCCACAGGCTGTGTAGAAACAGTGTTCCTGGCAGAGGGACCTGCAGGTGTAAAGGCCTCTGTGAGGGACCGTGGACGTGGTGGAGCAAGGGTCCAGAAGGAGCGGGAAGGGAGTGCAGGGGAGCCCCTGAGGTCATCCAGTGACATGACCTACGTTTCCAAAATATGGCTCTGACTGCTAAGTGGGAGTGGGCTGACAAGGTGCAGAAGGAGAAGGACCCTGAGATGTGTCCATGATGGCGGCAGACAGGGCCTTGATTGGTGTTTATAAAGGGGAGCAGTCCAGCAGGGGTAGCTGGAGAGGGAGGTAGGGGCTCAGGACATGACAGGCAGAGAATTAAAAACCTGGCTTTCCTTGAGATGTGACTTTCCTGGAGGGAACTGTGTCCCCCTACCTCAGAGCAATACCCAGTGGGGGAAGTGTGTACGGTGGGATAGAGCCAAGAAAATGCTCCGTTAGATTTGAATCTTAGCCTGAGGTCACTGTTTGGAAGTAGCTGATGTTAAGAATTGGGAAAATGTCCTCATAGCAATTAAGTTAAGGGGCCTGACCAAGAGGAAGCTGGATTATCTACTCCTGGGTGAAGAGGAGACCACAGAGCAAGGGCAGAATGAGAGCCACTCAGGACATCAGCTGCAAGGGAAGTGGGCTAGGCCTTACCAGGGCAGAAGAACACACAGAAGGAGCGTTTGAAGAAACAATGGCTGGACACCCTCTGAATTGGGTGAAATACATGAATATTAATATCCAAGAAGCTCAACAAACCCTAAGTAAAATGAACTAAAAATACCCACACCAAGATACATTATAAGCAAATTGTTGAAAGCCGAGACAAAGAGAATCTTGAAAATGGTGAGAGAAAAGTGACTTGTCACATATAAGGGCTCCCCAGTAAGGTTGTCTGCAGATTTCTCATTAGAAATTTTGGCGGTCTGAAGACAATGGGTTGATATATTCAAAGTGCTAAGAGAAAAAAAACCCAAAACCCTGTCAACCAAGAATCCTATATCTGGCAAAACTTTCCTTCACAATTGAGAGAGGAAATAAGACATTCCCAGGTAACCCGAAGCTGAGGACATTTGTTACCACTAGACCTGCTCTGCAAGAAATATTAAAGGGAGTCCTGTAGGTGGGATGAAAGGACATGAGACAGGAACTCAGAGCTGTATGAAGACATAAAGATTTCCATAAAGGTAAATATATGGATAATTATAAAATATAGCATTATTGTAACAATGAAAGCTAGAAAACATCATTGAAATAAATTAAAGAAGACACAAATGAATAGAAAGAACTCCCTTAGTCATGAATTGGAAGAGTTAATACTGTTACGATATCATTACCTCCCAAAGTGACCTACAGATTCAATGTAATCTCTATCAAAATTCAAATAAAAGGTTTTGCAGAAATAAAAAAAGTCCTAAAACTCATATCTCAAGGAATCTCAAGGGACCCTGAATAGCCAATCTCGACAATAAACAGGATACATACTTCTTGAACTCAAAACTCACTACAAAGCTTCCTTAATGCTGGCATAAAGACAGGCATATAGATCAATGGAACAGAATAGAGAGTCCAAAAATAAACCCTTGCATCAATGGTCAAAGGAATTTCAACAAGGGTGCCAAGATCATTCAATGGAGAAAAGATAGTTCTTGAACAAACGGTGCTGGGAAAACTGGATGTCCCCACGCAAAAGAAGTAAGTTGGATCCTTACCTCACATCGCTTGCAAAAATTAACTAAAAATGGATTAAGGCCCTAAACATAAGACCTAAAAGTATAAAACTCTTAAAAGAAAATGTAGGGCAAAAGCTTCATGACATTGGATTTGGCAACGATTTCTCAGATAGGACAACAAAGGGCGTAGTCAACAAAATAAAAAAATAGGCAACTTGGACTTTCTGAAAATTAAAAACTTTTGTGCATCAAAGGACACTATCAACAGGTCAAAAATGCAACCTTCGGGGCGCCTGGGTGGCTTAGTCGGTTAAGCGTCCGACTTTCGCTTAGGTCATGATCTCGCGGTTCGTGGGTTCGAGCCCCGCGTCGGGCTCTGTGCTGACTGCCAGCTCAGAGCCTGGAGCCTGTTTCAGTCTGTGACTCCCTCTCTCTCTGACCCTCCCCTGCTCACGTTGTCTCTCTCTCTCTCTCTCCTAGAAATTAAAAAAAAAAAAAAATGCAACCTTCAAAATGGGAGAAAATATTTGCAAATCACATATCTCATAAGTGGTGAATATGTAGAATATGTAGAGAACCCCTAAAACTCAACAACAAAAGAAAAAATAACCAGCTTCAATAATGAGCAAAGGACTTGAACAGAGATTCCAAAGAAGATACACAGATGGCCAATATACATGTGAAAGGATGATCGATAACTACTAATCATTAGGGGAATGCAAACCAGAACTACAATGAAGTACCTCTTCATGCCCATTAGTATGGCTACTATAAAAAACACACAGAAAATAACAAGTTTTGGTGAGGATATGGAGTAATTGGAACCCCATACATTGTTGGTGAAAATGGAAAATGGTGCAGCCACTGTGGAAAACAGTATGGCAATTCCTCAAAAAATTAAAAATAGAATTACCATATGAACGAGCAATTCCACTTCTGGGTATGTAATAAAAAGAACTGAAAGCAAGGTCTCAAAGACATGTTTGTGCACCCATATTCATAACAGTATTATTCACAATAGTTAAAGTGTGGAAGCAACCCAAGTGTCCATTGACGGACAAAAGGGTAGCAATATGTGGTCTATCCAGACAATGGAATTTTATTCAGCCTTAAAAAGAAAGAAATTTGAATACTTCCTGCAACATGGATGAACCTGAAGACTTTATGTTAAATGAAATAAGTGAGTCACAAAAAGACAAACACTGTGTGATTCCACTTCTATAAGGTACTTAGAGTAGTCAGAATCGTAGAGATCAAAAGTAGAGTTATAGATGCCAGGTGTTGGGGACAAGGGGACTGGGGAGTTAGTATTTAATGAGGATAGGGTTTCAATTTGGGAATGTGTAAAGAGTTCTGGATATGGATGATGATAATGGTTAAACAATATAAATGTAATTAAACCACTGAACTGTAAACTTAAAAATGGTTAAGATAGTAGGTTTTATATTGTGTGTCTTTTAGCACAATAAAAATAATTAGAAAAATAAGCAAAGAGAAGGAGAAATAAATGCTATGCCAACATGAATCAAAAGAAAGCTGAAGTAGTTATATCAGTTGTAGACAAAGTAGACTTCAGAAGAAGGAAAATTATCAGGGGTAAAAAGGGACATTACATAATGGTACAGAGGTCATTTCTCCAAGAAGATAACATCCTTAATGTGTATGCATCTAATAACAGAGCAGAAAATTGCATGAAACAAAAACTGATAGAACTTGAGAGCGCAATAGATAAACCCATGAGTTGGCAACCTCAGTGCTCTTCTTTCAGTAATTGATGGATCTGGCAGGCAGAAAATCAGTAAGAGTTGTCTGAATAACACTGGAGATAATAGACATCAACAGACCACTCCACCCCAAAATAGCAGAAAATAGGTACTTCCAAGGTTACGTGGAGCACTCACCAACATAGACCATGTTCTGGGCCATAAAACTCATCTTAACAAATGTGAAAGATTAAAAATCATAAGGAGTAATATATAATCATACTACGGCACAATTAAACTAAGGATCAGAAATTAAACAGAAGGTAGCTGGAAAATTATAAAATATATGAAACAAAAAGCTCTTCTAAATAATACATGGGTCAAAGAAGAAGTATCCAGCGAAATTTATAAAGAGTTTGAACTAAATGAAAACAAAAATACAGCTTATTAAAATTTGTGGGATCCAGTGAAAGTGGTGCTTAGAGGGATGTTCACAATATCAAATGCACATATTAGAAGAGAAGCAAGATCCAAAATCAATAATCTAATTTTAGGAAACCAGAAGAGGAAAATGAATTAAGCCTAAAGCAAGCAGGAGAAAAAAAAATAATACATAAATAATAAATATTAAGAACAACACCATGCCCCAAAATGTGACAACTTAGGTAAAATGATTTTTTTATGCCTTGAAAGACACAAACTACCAACACCCACATAAGGTGAAATAGAATAATCTGAATAGAACTGTATGTATTTTTAACTTTAATCTTATTTATTAATTTTGAGAGAGAGAGACCGTGCAAACAGGATAAGGGCAGAGAGAGAGGGAGAGAGAAAATACCAAGCAGGCTATGCACTGTCAGCACAGAACCCAATATGGGGCTCGAACTCATGAACTGTGAGATCAAGACCTGAGCTGAAACCAAGAGTTGGATGCTTAACCAACTGAGCCACCCAGGCATTCCCAGAACTGCATATATTAAAGATGTGAGAATAATAATTAATAATCTTCCAAAAAGAAAGCATCAGTCCTTGATGAATTCATTGATGAATTCTACCAAACATAGAGAAGAAATTATGTTAAATCATGAGAATCATGAGATCATGAACTGAGACAAAATCAAGAGTCAGTTGCTTAACCGACTGATCCACCCAGTGCCCATAGATGCAAAAATTCATAATAAAATATCAACAAAATCAATCCAGTAACCTATAAAAATAATTATACTTCATGACTAAGTGGTATTTTTCCCAGGTATACAAGGCTGGTTCAACATTTGAAAATCAATTAATATAATCTACCACATTAACAGGCTAAAGAAGAAAAAATGACACAATCATATCAATTGATGGAGAAAAGTATTTGACAAAAATAGAACACTCATTCAGTATAAAAACTCTATGCAGAATAGAAATAGAGGGGAGCTTCCTTAGCTAGATGAAAATTCTACAAAAACCATTAGTGAGCATCAAACCTAATGGTGAGAAAGTGGATGTTTTCCCCTAATGTTGGGAGTAAAGCAAGGATGTCCTCTCTCACTACTCATATTCAACATTGTGGTGGAAGTCCTAGCTAGTGCGATAAGACAAGATAAAGAAATGCAACGCATATAGATTGGGAAGGAAGGAATAAGACTGTCTTTGTTTGCAGATGATGTGATTGTCTGTGTGAAAATATCAAGGAGTCAATTTAAAAAATCTTCCTGGAACTAATAAGAGGTTGTTTTAAGGTCACAGGATACAAGATTAATATGCAAAAGTCAGCCACTTTTCTTTATATCAGCAATAATTGGAATTTGAAATTAAGAACACAGTATCACTGGGGTGCCTGGGTGGCTTAGTCGGTTAAGCGTCCGACTTTCGCTTAGGTCATGATCTCGCGGTTGGTGGGTTCGAGCCCCACGTCGGGCTCTGTGCTGACTGCCAGCTCAGAGCCTGGAGCCTGTTTCGGAGTCTGTCACTCCCTCTCTCTCTGACCTTCCCCTGCTCACGCTGTCTCTCTCTCTCTCCTAGAAATAAATAAAACATTAAAAAAAAATTAAAAAAAAAGAACACAGTATCACTGATATTAGCATAAATCAGTGATACTGTACAAATTAACAAAATATATGGGATCTTTATGCAAAAACTACAAAATTCTAAAGAAACCAAAGAAGATCTAAAGAAATGGAGAGATATTCTCTGTTTATCAACTGGAAGACCCATTACTGTTGCCTGTTCTTTCCAACTTGTTGTACAGACTAAATGCAGGCCCAATTAAATTACCAGCAAGCTACTTTGTGGATATAGACAAACAGACTTTAAAGTTTAAATGGAAAGGCACCTCCCCCCACCCATGGAATAATACTGCAGAAAAAACAAGTTGGAGAATTGATATTTCTGATTTGAAGACTATAAATCTATAATGATCAAGACACTATGATATTGGTGAAAACATAGACACATAGATCAATAAAACAGAATAGAGGACCCAGAAATAGACAACTGCAGGTTAGATGAAGAAACAAAGGCAATTCAATGGAGAAAGGATAGTTTTTGCACAATTTGACATCCATATGCAAACAAGCGTGTTTAGACCCAGGCGTGACACTTTTCACAAAGATTAACTCATAGACCTAACTATAAAATACAAAACTATAGGGGTGCCTGGGTGGCTCAGTCAATTAAGCTTCTGACTTTGGCTCATGTCATGATCTCACAGTTTGTGGGTTCAAGCCCTTCCTGGAGCCTGATTCGGATTCTGTGTCTTCTCCCTCTCTGCCCCT
Organism: Hyaena hyaena; assembly: GCF_003009895.1. Taxonomy (NCBI): domain Eukaryota; kingdom Metazoa; phylum Chordata; class Mammalia; order Carnivora; family Hyaenidae; genus Hyaena; species Hyaena hyaena. Next base: position 109,659 of record NW_024081520.1, on the reverse strand, counting down.
CCCACTCATGCTCTGTCTCTCTCTCTTTCAAAAAATGAATAAACATTAAAATAAATTAAAACACAAAACTATAAAACTCCTAAAAGATGACATAGAAGAAAATATGGGTGACCTTGAGTTTGGTGATGAGGTGGGGTTTTTTTTAAGTTTTTATTTTAATTCCAGTTCTTTAACATACAATGCTATGTTAAATCAGGTGTACGACACAGTGATTCAGCTGTACCGTACGTCACCCAGTGCTCATCACCACAAGTGCCCTCTTTAATCCCCACCACCTATTTCCCTCATCCCCCACCCGCTTCCCCTCTGGTAACCTTCAGTGTTTTCTCTATAGTTTGAAGTCTGTTTCTTGGTTTGCCTTTCCCTCTCTTTTCCCTTTTGCTTGTTTGTTTTATTTCTTAAATTCTACATATGAATGAAATCATATGGTAGATTTGTCTTTCTTCGACTGACTTATTTAGCTTAGCATGATATATTTTAGCTCCATCCATGTTGTTACAAATGCCAAAATTCCATTCTCTTTTATGGCTGAGTAATATTTCACTATATGTATATATGCTATGCTTTCTTTATCCATTCATGTATCGACGATGAGTTTTGAGATACAACACCTAACTACAATTGATAAGTTGGACTTTATTAAAATTTATAACTTCTGGGGCACCTGGGTGGCTTAGTCGGTTAAGCGTCCGACTTTCGCTTAGGTCATGATCTCACGGTTCGTGGGTTCGAGCCCCGCATCGGGCTCTGTGCTGACAGCTCAGAGCCTGGAGCCTATTTCAGAGTCTGTATCTCCCTCTCTCTCTGACCCTCCCCTGCTCACGCTGTCTCTCTCTCTCCTAGAAATAAATAAAAATATTAAAAAAAAATAAAATGTATAACTTCTGTTTTTCCAAATACAGTGTCAAGAGAATGAGGAGGCAAGCTATACAATTGGAGAAAATATCTGCAAAACACACATCTGATAAAGGACTTGTATCCAAAATTTTGAAAAACTTTAAAAATGAAACAATAAGAAAACAGAAAACTAATTTAAAAATGGGCAAAGATCTGAACAGACATTCCCTCAAGGAATAAGGTACAGATGACAAATAAGTATACGAAAAAATGCCTAGTAGCATTCATCATTAGGGGATTGTAGATTAAAACAAAAATGAGACACACCTATTAGGATGACTAAAATCCAAGTAACTGACAATATTGAAAATTGATGATAGGAATTCTCATTCATTGTTGATAGGGATGCAAAATGGCACAGTTGCTTTTTGGCAGTTTCTCACAAATTTAAATACAATTAAAGGCGCCTGAGTGGCTAGTTAAGCAGCTGGCTCTTGCTCAGGTCATGATCTCACATTTCGTCAGTTCGAGCCCTGCATCGGGCTCTGTGCTGACAGCTCAGAGCCTGAAGCTGCTTCAGATTCCATGTCTCCCTCTCTGTGCCTCCCCTGCTTGCTCTCTTTCTCACTCTCAAAAAATCAATCAATCAATCAATCAATCAATCAATAAACAAACATTGAAAAAAGGTTTTTCTTAAAGTTAAATACAACTATACCATGTTATTCAGCAGTTTCACTCCTTGGTATGTACTCAACTGATTTGAAAGCTTACATCCACACAGAAACCTGCACACAAATGTTTTTAACAATTTTATTCACAATTGCTCCAAACTGGAAGCAATCAAGATGTCTTTCTATAGGTGAATGTGATACATTCAGACAGTGGAATGTTACTCAGCACTAAAAAGAAATGAGCTATCAAGCCATAAAAAGACATGAAGGAATTATAAATTTAAAAAAATTAATGTTTATTTTTGAGAGAGAGAGAGAGTACAAGCAGGGCAGGGGCAGAGTGAGGGGGGCAGAATATCCAAACTGGGTTCTGTGCTGACAGCAATGAGTCTGACGTGGGGCTCAAACTCGTTAACTGCAAAATCATGACCTGAGCCGAAGTTGGATGCTCAACTGACTGAGCCACCCAGGTGCCCTTAAGATTTTTTAACGTTTATTCTTTTTTTTTTTTTTTTTTTTTTAAGAGAGAGAATGAGAGTGAGACAGAGCGTGAGTGGGGGAGGGGGAGAGAAAAAGGAAGACACAGAACTGGAAACAGGCTCCAGGCTCTGAGCTGGGAGCATGAAGCCCCACACAGGGCTCAAACTCACAAACGGTGAGATCATGACCTGAGCTGAAGTCAGATGCTTAACCAGCTGAGCCACCCAGGTGCCCCAAGACATGGAGTAACTTAAATGCATTTTACTAAGGGAAAGAAGCCAATCTGAAAAGCTACACACTGCATGGTTCTAACTATATGACATTCTGGAAAAGGCAAAACTGTGGAGACAGTAAAAAAGATCAGTGGTTTCCAGAGGTTCAGTGGAGTTGAGGATAGAGGTGAACAGGTGGAACACAGGGGATTTTAGGGCAGTGAAATTATTTTTTATGATACTTTAATAGTTTATAACTGTCATGATGCATTTGTTAAGACCTATAGAAATTTATAGCAGAAAAAATGAACCTTAATATGTGCCAATATAACATTTAGCAGGTTGGGGGATTCCATGAAATAATGCAGACTCTGACAAGATAATCAAACTGTAACACTTGAAACCACCTCACTGAGGGAGGCAGAGAAAAGGTGCTGATGGAGGTATTTTTGGAAATGAGCAGAGTCTTGAAAGACTAAAGGCAAAAGAAGCTGAACACAGACACTGCCCTCTGTTTGGTTAAGTTGTCTCCCAGGGGTTAAAAATTATGTTCTTGCTGTGCACATACACTAGAACTGAAGAACTAAGTAAATGAGTGGTGGATGATCTCACTGTTGGAGTGGAAATCTGCATACCACCCAGAGGAAGAGGCCAGAAGATCCTTGTGGTGACAGGTTACATTGTAGACACCAGTAAGAACTCAAGTTTAACTTAATACAGATTCATGGTTACACTTAGAAATATTTGTAGATGTGTGTATGCACAGAATAGTATGCACACATGTACTTCCTTACTCTGTCAGCTGACAGGACCTTGAAGCCGACACCCCAGTAGCAATGAGCACACCCAGTGCCCAGATCTTTGTTTCTAAGACCATTCCCCAATAAAAGCAACCAGGGCTCCTTGAGGAATTGCTGATTTCAGGACTGGACAGGAAATATACAAACGATCCTGGAGCATCAGAAAGTAAGTGATGTGCCACCCCCCCCACCCAAGAAACCTACCCATCCACCAGCCTAATAAACAAAAACACCCCAGAATAATGGGGTCAATGGGTTGTGTCAGATAGCACAGGAGCTCACTGCAAGGCTCCTAGTGGCTACAGTCAGAACAGAATGAACAACAAAATCAGTAAAGTTGACTAGGGTTATCATTGAAATACTCGTGACTCCAAACTGATGTAAATAAATGACTGTACAAATTGATAAATGGGTGAGGGGGGACATATATCCAGTGCAAACCCCTGTTCCTACAGTGTGGGGCTCACAGCAACTTCCCCCCAAAGGGCACAGTCAACTGGTGGCCTTTCTAGACGCCAGTCTCTCTGTGTCATGCCAGCCTCACAGCCCCTTAGCTGTTCCCCAGCCAGCCCTACGCCCTGTCTGACCAGCCTCCATCCAGGCAATTATGTCCTTCAAGGCCTCAGGCCATGTTTTTCCCTCTGCCCAGGACACCCCGATGTCCTCACTGGAGGGTCCTCCCACCACCCCTCTGCACAGCCGTGCTGGAGCACCCGGCTGCCCAGCCTCATCCCCATGGCTTTGGCTCCAGACCCATGTGGCCATCGCCTGTGGGAGGTCTCGCTCTCAGAGGCTTCTTTCTTCTCCATACGTGGGGCTGGCCTATTGCCAGAGGACCCTCAGGAAACCCAGATCGCCTGCCGAGGCTGCTCCTTCTGTAGCTCATGGGTCAGGAGGAGGCCCTGAAACAGCCTTTCTGAGATAAGTGCAGGAACCTCTTTTCATTTTAAGTAAGTTTACAGCAGGTACCCAGGATGCACTCAGCGTTTGCAGACAGAACAGACAGTGGGGATGGCCTAGAGTGACCAGTTCATCCTCAACATCTTCTGAGGCTCAGCCTGGAGGCCACAGAGTGGCCCAGCCCAAGGCCCAGAGTGACAGGAGCTGCCTGTTCGTCCTCTGTCTCCCAGGGCTGCAGTGGGCCCGGCCCTGAGCCAGGAGGGCGCAGAGGGGACCTACCACACGCACCCATGAGCTCTGCGTCTGTCCCTGAAACATAAGGCCCTGCCTTGCTTCTGTCAGGCCCCACGCTCTCCTGGCGGGCGTAGCGGATTCCAGGGGCAGAACCCGCCAGGGGACTCAGCCAGTGAGTGACACACCTCTGTCCCTGTTTGTCTTTCGCCCCAGCTCCTGCCATAGAGTTTGAGACATCTTCAGAAGCACGCCTGCAGCGTTCGCAGGGACTCACACCCCCTGGGCCGGGGGTGAGTCAGGGCGGGCAGATGGCATCAGAGACCCAACCTCTTTGGGGTCCCAGCTGCACAGTGGGTTCCCGACACTGCCTCACGGCACACTCTCAACATCACCCCACAACCGCCAAAGCCGTGGGACTCTCTGGAACCTGCCCAGGCGAACACAGCACTGTCTTTGTCCAGGGACACGGGGACAGGGACAGACTCGGACATCTCAGAGGGTGGGGGGCTGGGGCAGGATGGCCCACCCTGGGTGCACGCACAGGTACCTGGCCTCGGCGCGTCTCACAGTTGTGAAGGTAGCTCAAGTGGTAGATCTTGAGGTTTAACATGCCAAAATTCAGGTACTTCAGGAAAACCTGAAACAAGAATTAGAACAGCAGGAGGCTTTTTTTGTTTTGTTTTGTTTTAATGTTTTATTTATTTTTGAGAGAGAGAGATAGAGACAGTGTGAGCAGGGGAGGGCCAGAGAGAGAAGGAGTTACAGAATCCAAAGACAGGCTCCAGGCTCTGAGCTGGCTGTCGGCACAGAGCCTGACATGGGGCTCGAACCCACGAACCGTGGGATCATGACCTAAGCCAAAGTCGGACGCTTAACTGACTGAGCCACCCAGGTGCCCCATAACAACAGGAGTTTACAACCCTAGTTTTCAGAAGGTGCTCAGGTGTGCAAGGGTGCAGAGATGCCCAGTTGCCTGGAGCAGGGTGCGTATGTGGCACTGATCTCAGTACACGCAGGCCCACACACGTGAAGACACACACAGCAGTGTAGGAGAAACACGTACATGAGCCCTCAGAGCTGAGCAGAGGAGAGGTATACACACAGACACCAAGAGAACATGTGTGCACCCCGCCAGGCCCAGGACAGACCTGGGGACAGGGGTGGCCTGCATGCGGAGACATGCACGCCTGAAAGGGCCCCCAACACTCACATCTTCATCTTCACTTGTGAAGCACGGGCCATCAAGCTTGTTCACGGCCATGATGACAGCCACCACGTCTTTGCCATTCATGATGGGCGTGGCCAGGATGTTCTTTGTCACATAATCGGTCAGCTCATCAGCAAAGGAGCTGAAGTGAGGACACTGGGCAGCAAGAGGGGAGAAGAGAGAGGCCGTCATTCTGTGGACCTAGAGCCCTGGCTCACCCTGACCCGGGGGGCCCAGGGCCAAGCCCCACAGAGTCCCCCGCCTAGGCCAGTGCTGAGACGCAGGCGCTGGCATCAGGAGCCGAGGCAGCACAAGAAGACATGGCTCGCGGCCTGTCCTTGTGGCTCTAGGCCGGCTGGGTCACTATTCCCCGTCGGGAGTCAGCTTCCCCAGCTGTCGCCCCCGTAAGCCTGGCCTGCGTCCTTCTCCCTCCCCAGGTCCCTGCTAGGTCAGGCTGCCGGCTCCTATGTCTCCTCCCCTTGGACCAGCCCCCATATGCTCCTTCCCAAAAGTGTGTGGCCAAATAAAGGGTGAGTGAGAGTCGGGGCAGAGGGTCCCCGGGAGGCTCCCGGAGTCGTGCTCCAGCCAGCGTGTGCTCTATAGGGCCTGCTGCCCCTCTGACGAGGCATCTGTCCCTGTCCGTCCCCAGGGCAGGTCCCGCCAGCTCTAGGGCTGCTCTTCGGGGTCTCCTTGATTGGGAACTGACGGACGGGCTTTCCACAGGGAGCCAGTGAGCTGAGCTGGGTTTTGACCCAGATGATGGAGTGTTACCAGGATGAGGCCTCCCCAGGTGACTGGGGCTCTGTCCTTCAGACTGGGTGTAACTCCAGCTCCACCTTCATACTCCCTGGGTGCTGGTATTTATTTACATGAGGCCAAAGTGACCAGACACAGAGCTGCAGCAGATGGCTCAGAGTTGGACTGCTTGGGTTGGGGCCTGGACTTGCCACCGCGTCACCTGGCGCAAGGCTGGGACAGCCCTGGGCCCCTGTCTTCACCAGTCAGCTTGGGTTGAGTGAGGCAGTCCCTGTAAACGCTCCCTATGTTTTGTTATTATTACTAGTTAAAAGCCTTCTGGGTTTACCCAAGGACTGTTGGTCCTGTGGCAAACAGAGGGGTGACTGACCCCATGTGACTTCCGGTGACTTCTCTGTGGCTCCGCCCTCATGTGGCCCAAGGATGCTGCGACCGCTGCCTGGACTCCCTTGCACGGGCAGCTGGGCCACAGTGCAGGCCAATGGGAGGTCAAATGAGAGGGAGCCTGCTGGGAAGGAGGGCAGCCATGTTCTCACGAAGACGTGGGAGCGTCGGGCACCGACTAGTCTCAGGTCCTTCCCTGCCTGATGACTGGAGAGGGAGCTGTCACCCGCAGCCACAAGGGGAAATCAATACTGGAGCCCTGGAGGTGGCAGCAGCCTTGAGCAGTGGCACCAGTGTTCGTGGCACCAAGGGAGACACCTGTCTCACCACCTCACCCCAGGCCAAGCACAGGCGGAGCTCAGGGCCCTGGTCACGGTCCTGCCTTTGGTATTTGTGCTCTCTGCTCACCTTCCTGGCACCTGCTGCTCTGGGGTTCTGCCCTCCTGGCCACACAGCTCAGTGTCCTGGCCGGCCTGTAGCTGTACCCCAGACTTTCCCTACTGTCCTTCAGCCGGGCTCCCCCTTCTCCCCTGGGGCCCCTCCAGCTCCCCTGCTCCCTGTGCCCCGCCCCGCACCAGCTCCCCCTGCGCCCCCTGCTCCCTGCGCCCCGCCCCGCAGCAGCTGACACCCTTTCTTGCTCCTGCCACACTGGGACCCTCGCCCTGACAGTGTCTCTGCAGGCAGCTGTCACCCCTGCAGCACCCCAGGTGCAAAGTGAAGGGACCCTCAGGATGGCCGAGAGTAGGTTCTGGCCAAGAGCTGTGCTGTCTGAGCAGAGTCCCTCAAGGGCCGGGCTCACCTGCGCCCCGTGCGCGTGCCCTGCGCCCGTTCAGGTCCCTGCCTGCGTCTCCTCCACGGTGTCCATGTCACTGTCCCACCCCGCTTCTCTGCTGAGCGGCCCCTACCTCACTCAGAGCCTCTACCACCGGGCGGGCAAGGGGCGGTGCCGGAAGCAGGAGCCCTGGAACCGGACCTTCCTGTAGCCCCAGGCCCGTTGCTTCCGAAGCTTCTGCCCGCTCGGCCGAGTCCCGGGGCTGGAACCCACCCACCGCCGCGGAGGGGAACTGGTGGCCTCTGGGCACCTCCTGCCGCCTCCGCCTCAGTGGGTCTAGGGCTCCTGTGACGGCTCCCAAGCACCCCCAGCCCCGTCTGCACTGCCCTGACCTCCGCCTTGCTCGCCTGCCCGCTTGCTGGCATATCTGTGTCCTGCACGGCCGGCCGCCCTCCTCCCTCTCCAGGGTTGGCCTGGCTCTGAGACCTCCCCACAAAGCCGTGCCCCTAACCCCAGTCTAGCCTCCTTCGGCCCCCCAGTAGCCACCGCCACGGCTGGGGTCTGCGTGCCTTGGCAACATGCAGGACCCCGTGGACTGTTTCCGGGCCCACAGCTCTTTGGAGGGGAGTCAGAGACCCTCCCAGAGCCATGTCCCTTCTGCCTGGCTGCCTTGCCATGAACCCTCGGGGGTCTTCAGAGCTGCAGAGTGACGGTGGGGTGCTGCCGTGGCATCCTGCCCCCCCACACCGGCGGTCCTTGCTGTCCCCCAGGCACACTCTGCTCTCCAAAAACAGCCTCCGTGCTTTTGTCACCGTGCGAATAGGGTGCTCGGCTGGAGCCTCAGCTGGAGCAAGGCTTTCTGCCTCAGTATCCCCTCTGAAGACAACATGAGTTTGGAAGCCTGACACTTGAAATGCTTAGGGCTTTGTGACACACTTAATGGAAATGAGCTTTTTGGCTGATGTTGACTCTGGTCTCAGTTCTACTGCATCTGAGATAAACAAGGCCCAGCACAGCCCTGAAGATTGAGGCCAATGCTGTGTCCCTGGCCCCCTGGGGGAGAGATTAGGGTAGGCTGTCCTCATGGAGGCAGAAGGGTCTCAAGAAGCCAGGGCCCCAGGGACGGAGAAGGCACAGGACCTAGGCTAGCCATGCCACCTGAGCCAGACCCTCACACAGCACAGGCTTGGGAGGACAGACCTCCGGGGGCTGAGAGGTCCACCCCAGGCTCAGGATGTAGAGAGAGAAGGGGCAGAGAAAGTCGCTCAGTGCAGGCCCCTGCACCTCTCCCCACTGCAGAACTCCTTATTTTCCTGTTAATTCAGGCTCCTGATATTCTGATGCTTGGGTGACCCATTTCTTAAACGGGAATGGAGATGAAGCTAATCCCGAGATTACTATATTCAGGTCGCTGGACCTGGGGTTGTTTAGAGCAGATAGGTTTAAGAGGATTGCCACCACTTCCTTCCCAGGGGCCTGAGGAGGATGTGCACGTGTCTGTCTGTCTCCAGGGACTAGGGGGCAGCGGCTGTTTTGGGAGAAGCCCGTCCCAGTGGGCAATCCCCTCTAGATTCCTTCACTGAAAGTGGACGAGGCTGATCTCGCTCAGGGCCCCTACGCCCCCCTCTCAAAGGGGGGAAGGGAGAGGAAGAGAGAAGGCAGTGGCTCCCCTTCCGCCCCAGTGGCCCCTTCCTGCTCCTTCTTGGAGCCCCTCATCCCCATGCCCACACTGGAGGCCCTTGCCCTCACACATGTCCCACACACCCTGTGCCACCCCAGGCTTCCTGGCCTCCTGCGTGCTTGCCCCACACCCACCCTCTTCTCACCCGACAGGAGCCTGGCCTCTGGCTTCTCAGCTCCATGTACTGCTCCCTACCCTTCCTGCCCCCCCTGGACCAGCCCCTGGTCTTCCTGCTGCTTCTCCCGAACCCCCAAGCTTGCCTGTGCCAGCAAGCAGCATGGTCTCCCGGGGGGTTGTTAGTTTCAGGCTTCAGGGTCTACTGGCCCTTCCTTTCTGGGCCTTCGCACAGGCCCCTGCCCTGATCCCTTCCCCCAAGCTCCTGAGCAGAGGCCTATGGGTCAGGGAGGCAGCAGGGCTTGCCCAGGCCACCCTCCCAGCCAACTCGAGGCTGGCTTCCTTCCTTTCTGCGAGCTCCGGACCAAGCCACCCCACTCAGCCCACTGCCCCAGGCTGCCTTCCTAAAAGCAGAGGTCCCCACATCGCCTGCAGGCTGACCAAGTCCATGGGACTGGGAGGGACGCCTCGCCAGCCCCACCAGTTGTGGCCCAGAACCCACCTCCGTCACGTCTTTGATGTTCACCATCTTCTTGGTCTGAGCCACATGGCCCACAACCCCAATGTCCAGTGGGAAGACGATCTCAGAGTCGGGGGGCACCAGGCAGTCCTCCAGGACGCTGCTGGGCTGCACGCTGAAGAGGCGTGTGGCGAGCTCAGCCACGCCGTTGCGCTGGCGGTACATGAAGAGGCTGCAGCGGTCAGCATGCAGGATGGTGCAGAGGCGTCGGAGCATCTTGAAGACCACCCGCTCCATGTTCACGCTCTCCTGCATGTCCTGGACCAGCTCAAACAGGGCCGCGCTCTCCTCCACCTGGCACAGCTCGCGGAAACTGGCACAGTCCAGCGGCTGCCCATCCTCGCAGGCGCCAGCCACATACTCGGGGCTCAGCTTCTTCTCAAAGTACTGGTCTGCGAAGCTGGGGTTCTGGTCAAGGAACTGCTGCACGTCCTCCTCACTGAGGCTCATGGTGTCCCCCTGCCCGTCCAGGAGTCGTGGCCGGTCCCCAGGCACACACAGACTCCCGGCAAACACTGTCATCAGCAAAGCCTTTCTTAATGACGATTACCGAGTCCTGGGAGGACACCAGCTGACTCGCCCACACTTGCCCCCCTTGCCTTCGATCTTGGGCTTGGTCTGATTTTCCCAGGGGTGGGTGATGGGAGCTCAGGGGCTTCTGCCTGTGGCAGGGGTCCTGGGCAGCTGGGGGTAGGGCGCTGGCTTCCAGTGGGGCAGGCCCTTACACCCAATCCCCCAGAGGGGTAATCCCACAGACACCATGACCCCTTCTGCCTGGGGGATTGCCTGATAATTCTGGATGGTCCAACAGGCACCCCCACATCTCCTCGTGCTCATACCTGGACTCAGGTGTGCTGGGGAGGTGGGGCGCCAGCTCTCCCCCTCGGGGAGATGCAGCCCAGCCCTAGGCAGGAGGGGTCCCTCCCTATGGTGCCGGAGGTCAATAAGTGCAGCTCCGTGGCTCCATCCTCACGGAGGGAAGTGAGAAGGGAGGAAGAAGGTCCAGCATCCAGTGTGAGGGTTGGGCCACAAGATGGGGTTTGCAGAGACTTTCCTTTCTCTTTGATGGTGAGGAGGTGGCCTGGGCGTTTGGTCTTGCAGGTGGGGGGCGTGCATGTGAGAATAGGTCACCTGAGTGCCTAACAGAGCTTCTCTGCTAAGAGCTAGTGCCCTTAGAAGTCTCAGGGAGCCCCCGCCACACGTCTTTTTCTTTGGCCCAATTCCTGCTTATTGGGCAACCTTTATCCCTACTGCTAGACCCACCCCTCACACAGAGCCCACGGCCACACCGTGGGCTCTGCCATGTTTATAGACAAGATTGTCCATGTCTGCCTGACTCTCCAGCTGCTGGAGTGCCCTTCACTTCCCTCAAAAGAGACTACATGTGCATGTGTGTGTGCATGACTGTGCGTGTTCGTGCTGGGTGTGCGGCACAGGGCTGCTGGGTGTGCACGTGCCTGCATGTGCCTGCGTGTGCGTGTCCAGGGACTGCTGGAATGGTGGGGGTATGGGGGCTACGTCCACGGGTGAGCCAGCTGGTGCGCGCCACTCAGCAGAGACCAGGTGGGCACCTGGCATTCGGACGCATCTTCCCAAGCAGCAGCCACGTTTCTGTCCACAGAGGCAGAAGCTGAACAGTGTTGTTGGAAGGACTTTATGCTTCTCCGGGCCAAATACCAGGAATCACGAACCAGGGGCCTCGACTGAGGGAAAGGCCTAAGGTTTCCTCCTGTTACCTTTTAACCAGGATGCAGGGTTGGTTTGTGCTTCTGAATTTCACTGCTGGCAGAAATGTGTGTTTGTGCATGTATGAGCATGCATATATACACACACGTGTGAGTGTGCACGCATGTGTGATTGTGGGGCAGGGGACTTCTTGTGCTCAGACACATTTCCTCAGCACAAGCCATGGTTCTGGGGGACCTTCCACGTGGGCTCTGGGCTGGTGCCTTGCAGCTGTGCTGACCACAATGGGCCCAGCTGGCCGAGCGCCGGGCACGGGCCCTTGTGTTGTGACATTCATGCCTGTGCTTAGTCACGCAGCAGACTCCTTTCAGGGATCTGCTCTGAGCATCCCACTTTTCCTAAAAATAGTGCGTTCTGCCTGGGGACTGTGGGAGAGCAGGAAGGCAGGTGCTGTGGTGCTCAGATTTGGGGCCAGGGTTGGGGGTCACCTTGCCCTGAATTCAGTCCCCAGACAGCTTCCAGAGCCTTCCAGCATATTGTCTCCAGACTCTCAGGGCTGCAGTCCAAATTGTGCCTGATGCGAGGGACATGCCAATGAGGCAGCCATCAGGCTGAGCGGCCCAGGGCAGTGGGGTCTTTGTGGTGGACACTTCCCGAAGTCTCGGCTGCCTCACCCTGAGGCACACTCAGGACTGCAGCCACGCTTCCTGCTTCTGGCCCCCCACTCCTGCCAGCTGGCTCCCCCCTTGCTGGGCTGAGGAAATGGGGTGTGAGTGTGCAGCTCACCGGCCTGGGCCAGGGGAGGCCCTCCAGCAAGGGATGCATCTATGTCTGGCAGCTGCAGGGCTGGGTTGCAGCAGTGGGAAGGGCATGGCTGTGGACTCAGAGGCACGATGTACTCAGGGCTGGTGGTAGTGGAGGGGGCTCCTTGCAGAGAGGATGGAGAGAGGAGGAGGGGCTGGCTGAGGAGCTCAGGGCACTAGCCAGACACCTGGGGTGACGGATTGAAGCAGAAGAGAGCCCAGAGCATAGGTGTGCCCCGCCCCAGCCCTCACCGTGACACAGTGAGCCCACCAGACCTACCCTGTGGTACCTGTGTCACTTCACCTGTGGGTTTCCTTGCCCTTGAGCCTGAGGTATTTGCAGGTGTGGGAGCCCAGGGCCCCAGGAGTTAACACCCCTGGAGAAGCCCTTGACCTGTGGCTCGTGGGGTTGTGTAAATACCCCAGCTGCCCACCTGGGGGGGCCCAGGATAGCTGCTCAACAACACATTATGATTGGCTCCTACCCTCCCTCACTTCCTGACATACCCACTGATGTCACCTGGGGCCCCTGCACAGCCCTGAAAGGGTGAGCTCTTGATGTGGTTAGAGACACACCCGTGAGACAAGCCTATGAAATACACCTGTGAGGTCACCCGTGCAGTGCACTGTGCCTGTGAGGTACAGCTGTGAGATACAGCTATGAGTACACCTGTGAGATGCTCGTGTGATGAATGTTTATGGGATACACTTGTGAGGTACATCCATGAGGTATGCCTGTAAGGTGAGCCTGGAAGATATACCCGTCAGTTACACCTGTGAGGTACACCTGCAGAGTACACCTGCAAGGTACACCAGTGAGGCATACCTTTGAGGTGGGCCTGTGGGTACACCGCTGACGCACACCCATGTGCAAGGGCCCATCTGATACAACAGGTAACCTCTCTACAAGTGTGAATGGGAGATGTTTGAAGACAGATGGGATCTCTAGGCTCCTATTAATTTTACTTCATTATAATGTGGAATTTCAAGATTAGCAAGTACACCTTGGGAGCCATTTATAACAAGGAATATGTCTTAAATAGCTATTCCATGAAGAGAATTCCAGTTTCTTGTCCCAAACTGTGGAGAGGATGCCATTTCGTAAGGCGCATTAGGCTTTGAAATTAAAGTTAACCGGTCAAGAGGAATGGCAGGGGATGGCAGAGATGTGAAAATCAGAGTTCACACTCAGAAATCTCATATTTCCAGTGCAGAGAAATGGACATATTCACCAGGCACCTGAATTTCCACAGGGTGAGTTTTGCTGGAGGGATGACAGGACATGTGTTAACTGGCTGTGTCCCCACTGGGAAAGGACAGACGGCAATGTGGGGGTGGGGTGAGCAGGGAGATGCCTCAGACTCTGACCCCAGGATGGGGCCTGGGGCATTGTGTGGGCTTGCACCCCCAACCCTGGCTCTATCCTCTGCTCTCACCGGCTACCTGACCTCAGGGCAGCTTCTCTGGGCTCCTGTTTGGCTTCTGGCCAACAAGATCTTGCTGTAGGTTTTTTTTTTTGGGGGGGGGGTGAGAAATGGTGATGTAAAGTGTGTGGAATGGGCACTAGCACATCGTGAGGTTTTGGTGACAACAGGGCGCAGAGGACCCCATCACTGCATGACCAGGGAGAGGAGGGTGGGATGGGGTGTGGGAGACAATGGAGGCCTAAGTGGAGGGGGTACAAAGGGAGACATACAAAGCGGGGGGCAGTGAGGTGAGGGGCTGATGCAGCCACCTATTTGGGGTCTGTGCTGGCCTGGGTGGGGGCAAACCTTGGGTAAAGGATAATGTTGGATCATGGTGAGTAATTCTTTTAATGTACTGTTGAATTCAATTTGTTAGTATCTTACTGAGAATTTTTGCATCCAGATTCATCAGGGATATTGGCCTGTAATTCTCCTTTTTAGTGGCTGTTTGAAAGCTTTCCTTCCATTTCTACTTTTTGGAACAGTTTGAGAAAGGTACTGACTCTTCTTTAATGTCTGGTAGAATTCCCCTGGGAAGCCATCTGGCCCTGGACTCTTGTTTGTTGGGAAATTTTTGATAACTGATTTAATTTCTTTGCAGGTTATGGGTCTGTTCAAATTTTCTGTTTCTTCTTGTTTAAGTTTCGGTACTGTGTGAATTTCTAGAAATCTATCCATTTCTTCCAGGTTTCCCAGTTCGTTGGCATATAATTTTTCATAGTATTCTCTTGTAATTGTTTGTATTTCTTTGGTGTTAGTTGTGATCTCTCCTCTTTCATTCATGATTTTATCTATTTGGGTCCTTTCTCTTTTCTTTTTGATGAGTCTGGATAGGGGGTTATCAACTTTATTCTTTCAAAAAACCAGCTTTTCGTTTCAGCGATCTGTTCTACTGTTTGTTTTTTGTTGTTATTGTTGTTTCTATATCATTGATTTCTGCTTTAATCTTTATTATTTCCCTTCTGTTGGCTTGAGGCTTTATTTGCTGCTCATTTTCTAGCTTCTTTACGTGTAAGGTTAGGTTGTGTATTTGGGACCTTTCTTGCCTCTTGAGACAGACCTGAATTGCAGTGTATTCTCCCAAAGGGTTTGGACTATCATGTTTTCATTTTCATTGGCTTCCATAGATTTTATTTCTCCCTTCATTTCCTGGTTAATCCATTCATTCTTTAGTACAATGTTCTTTAACCTCCATGTATTTGAGGACTTCCTAATTTTTTCTTGTGGTTTCCTTCAAGCTTCATAGCTTTGGATCTGAGAATACTCATGGTATGATCTCAATCTTTTTGTATGTGTCGAAGGGTGCTTTGTGACCCAGTGTGTGGTTTATTCTGGAGAATGCTTCATGTGCACTTGAGAATAAGGTGCATTCTGCTACTTTAAGATGAAATGTTCTGAATGTATCTGTTAAGTCCATCTGGTTCAGTGTGTTATTCAAGCCATTGTATCCTTGTTGATTTTCTGCTTGGAAGATCTGTCCATTGCTGTAAGTGGAGTAGTAAAGTCTCCTATTATTATCAATGAGTTGTGGGGGGTTTTTTTGTTTTGTTTTTACCAATAAGTATTATATTCAATGAGTTTTTTAATGTTTGTTATTAATTGATTTGTATATTTGGGTGTTTCAAGTTGGGGCATAAATATTTACAATTGCTAACTCTTCCAGATGGATAGACTCCTTAGTTATGATATAGTGCCATTCTTCATATCTTGTTACAGTCTTTGTTTTAAAATCTAGTTTTTCTGGGGCACCTGGGTGGCTTAGTCGGTTAAGCATGCAACCCTTGGTTCTGACTCAGGTCATGATCTCATGGTTCGTGGGTCTGAGCGCTGCATTGGGCTCTGCACTGACAGAGTGAAACCTGGTTGGGACCCTCCCTTTCCCTCTCTCTCTGCCCCTCCCTCTCTCATGCTCTCTCTCTCAAAATAAATAAAATTTCAAAAAATCTAGTCTGATATGAGGCACCTGGGTGGCTCAGTTAGTTAAGTGTCTGACTGTAGCTCAGGTCATGATCTCACAGTTTGTGAGATTGAGCCCTATGTGGGGCTCTATGCTGACAGCTCAGAGCCTGGAGCTGCTTCACATTCTGTGCCTCCTTCTATCTCTGACTGACTCGCCCCCATCGTACTCTGTCTCTCTCTGTCTCTTAAAAATAAATAAACATTGATTTTTTTTTAAAAAAAATCTAGTTTTTCTGGGGTGCCTGGGTGGCTCAGTCAGTTAAGCATGCAACTGTTGATTTCAGCTCGGTGGTTCATAGGATTGAGCCCCACATCGGGCCCCCTGCTGACAGTGTGGAACCTGCTTGGGATCCTCTCTCTCCCTCTCTCTCTGCCCCTCCCCCAATCACTCTCTCTCTTTCTTTCCCTTTCAAAACAAATACACTTTAAAAAAATTCTAGTTTGTCTGATATAAGTATGGCTACTCTGGCTTTCTTTTGACCTCCATTAGCACAATAGATGGTTCTCCATCTGCTCACTTTCAATCTTCAAATGTCTTTAGATCTAAAATGAGTCTAGGGTGCCTGGGTGGCTCAGCCGTTTGAACCGCTGACTTCAGCTCAGGTCATGATCTAACGTCCATGGGCTCAAGCCCCGCGTCGGACTCTGTGCTGACAGCTCAGAGCCTGGAGCCTGCTTCGGATTCTGTGTCTCCCTGTCTCTCTGCCCCTCCCCCTCTCATGCTCTGTCTCTCTCTGCCTCAAAAAATTAAAAAACAAAATAAAATGAGTCTCTTGTAGGCAGCATAGATGGATCTTGGTTGTTATTTTTTTTTAATCCATTCTGATACCCTATGTTTTTTTGATTGGAGCATTCACCATGATCCAGTGGGATTTATTCCTGGACTGCAAGGCTGGTTCAATATTTGCAAATCAATCAATGTGATAGACCAAATTAATAAAAGAAAGGTTAAAAGCCATGTGATCCTTTTGATAGATGCAGAAAAGGCATTTGACAAAATGCAACATCCTTTCTTGATAAAAACCCTCAAAAAAGTAGGGATAGAAGGAACATATCACAAATCATAAAGGCCATATATGAAAAGCCCAGAGTTAATATCGTCCTCAGTGGGGAAAAACTGAGAGCTTTCTCCCTAAGGTCAGGAACACGACAGGGATGTCCACTTACATCACTATTGAGCAACATAGTGTTGGAAATCTTAGCCTCAGCAACTAGACAACAAAAAGAAATAAAAGGCATACAAATTGGCAAGGATAAGTCAAACTTTCAGAGTCAAACAGGCAGACGTTGCTGCTGCTTGTTTTCTCCTCTAGGATTTTGATATTTTCCTGTCTCACATTTAGGTCTCTCATGCCTCTTGAATTTATTTTTATTTATGGTGTAAGAAAGTGGTCTGGTTTCATTCTTCTGCATGTCATACTTTTCACAGATGACATGACACTCTACACAGAAAACCTGAAAGACTACACCAAAAAGCTACTAGAACTGATATGTGAATTCACCAAAGTTGCAGGATATAAAATCAGTTGAACCAGAAACCATAAGATACCTAGGAATAAACCTAACCAAAGAGGTAAATTATCTGTATGATGAAAAGTATAGAAAGCTTATGAAAGAAGTTGAAGAAGACACAAAGAAATGGAAAAACATTCCATGCTCACGGATTGGAAGAAAAATATTGTTAAAATGTCAATACTATCCAAAGTAAAGTATACATTCAATGCAATCCCTATAAAATAATACCAGCATTCTTCACAGAGCTAGAACAAACAATCCTAAAATTTGCATGGAACCAGAAAAGGCCCCGAATAGCAAAGTAATGGTGAAAAAGAAAACCAAACGGGGAGCCTGGGTGGCTCAGTCAGTTAAGAGTCCGACTTTGGCTCAGGTCATGATCTCATGGTTTGTGGGTTCGAGGTCCATGTCAGGCTCTGTGCTACTTCAGCAAGTGGTGTTGGAAAAACTGGACAGCAACATGCAGAAGAATGAAACCATACACAAAGTGTGAATACTTTTTTAAAAATGTTTATTTATTTTTGAAGGAGAGAGAGAGTGTGAGCAGGGGAGGGGCAGAGAGAGAGGGAGACACAGAATCAGAAGCAGGCTCCAGGCTCTGAGCTGTCAGCACAGAGCCGGATGTGGGGCTCAAACTCACAAACCACGAGATCACGACCAGAGCTGAAGTCGGACGCTTAACTGACTGAGCCACCCAGGCACCACAGTGTGAATACTTCTAAGGGTGATTCAATCCCAGGTAGCAGTGGGGGTGGGTGCAAAGTGAGTTGGGGAGGATTGGGGCAAATCCACACTAACACCCTGAGTCCTGGCTCTCGAGGACCCCTGGGTGCTCAGCAGGCCTGGACAGAGAAACCAGACCTCAGAATAGCCACGGAAGGAGGAAGGAGGGGAAATTTCCTCTACTCTGTCCAGTCTCCTGCTTTGCACTGGTCAGTTTCCCATGGGGAATGAGCTCTGCTCTCCTGTCGGAGGAACTCCCACCCCCTTGGGCAGCCATTCAGAAAACCAGAGGGTGGCGTTTCACCCACAGCCAGAAGCAGCAGGAGAAGCCTGCTGGGGGGTGGGGGGGGGGTGGGGAAGGTGGTCTCCCTGGGCAAGAGATTGGTCAGCACCAGGCGGGCCCGGTGGGCCAGTCAGAGGTGGCTGAGGTGAGCCAGATGTGAGGGCCTGGGGGTCTAAGACAGTTCTGGGGTCACAGGGTGAGTCTGACTCAATGTTCCCAGTGTGTCATCACCAAATAGGGTGCAGTTCTTCTGTCGAAATGGAACATGTAGAAGTCACACAGGAAAGCATGAATTGTTGGAGAGCTAGACATCAGAGAAAGAATCATGCCTTCATGAATAGGTAAACACATGGCAGACACATGCAGGCCTCAGTCACTAATGCCATTTCCATCCCAAGACCTTCACGTGTACTGATGGTGTCTAATCTCTCCAGACAGCTTCCTCTTTGCACGTGTGTCAATGTGAATCTTTCCATAATAAAACTACAGGACACGTGACATTTCAGAGCCTGCCCATCATGATTTTCACTGGCTCCACAGAATTCTATTATGTAGTTTCCATAGCTTATTTAATCTCTTCTTCATGGGCATTGAGGACATTTCTATTTGTGTTTGAGGAAAAATAGATGATGCCCTGCTCTCTGCCCCATTCTGGAACAGGTCGGAGAGTGGATGGAGGAGCCTCGCCTTTGCTGCTTCCACACGGAGGCCTCCCGATCCCATCCAATCCCATCCTGCCTCCAAGCACTGGAAGGTTTCCCACCCAGAGACCATTGCCAGCACCGCGTACAAGGCGCGTGAATGCTACACGGTGCGGCCGCAGAGGTGACGCTGGAGGTGCCCTGGGAGCTGCCCTGGGGTGGGCAGTGGCAATCTGTGACGCAGCCCTCGGGGTGCTCAATGCTGCTGTGAGGGCCTGCTCAGAGTAGCCCCGACCGTAGCAGAAACCAGCCTGAACTGCCTTAATCAGTGAGGAAAGGTGTCATCTCACACAACCCAAGTCCAGGAGGGCAGGTGAGACCAGGAGGCCCAGCAGCTCACCTTCTGGCTTCCCTCCTCCTGCAGCTCTGCCCCCTTAGCATTGGCCGGGGCGTCCCCAGCTGGTGGTGGCGGCAGTCAGGGCTGCGGGTGCCCATCCTGGCCAGCAAACCCTATGTGCTGACTGGCTTAGCTTGGGCCCCCAAGAAGTCAGAGTCCATCAGAGCCCACCTCAGGGAGGGGAGGGACCCCTGAGGGGCACGGGCTCCAGGGAGAGGTGGCCCACAGTGGAATTCACAGAATGAGCTGCTTGTAGCTTAGCCCATGCAACAGAGACAACGTGGCTTTCAAAGCCTAAAACATTCACCATCTGGTTCTTTTTATTTTAATAATAATAATATATATGTATATTTAAGTTTTTATTTATTTTTGAGAGACAGAGTGTGTGAGCGGGAAAGGGGTAGAGAGAAAGGGGAAGAAAAGATCCAAAGCAGGTTCTGATCTGACAGCAGAAAACCCGATGTGGGGCTCAAACTCACAAACAGTGAGGTCACGACCTGAGCCAAAGTCGGACACTTAACCGACTGAGCCACCCAAGGCACCCCTACCATCTGGTTCTTGACAGAAAATGCTCCCTTCAGGCTTAGGTTAATCATAGCCCATCACTAGAGCTGATAGAGGTGTTGTAGAAGGTAATTGAGGGGATGTGACTGCTGATTCACCCATGAGTTGGACCTGGGTCATTGGAGGCTCTTCATTCCCTCCCCAGTCCTTGGAATGTTCATTCTGCTTGACTTCCCCATTCCCAGAAGCTGTTCCAAAGAATAACCTTGAGAAAGTAAAATGTTGAGATCATCTGGGTGGCATATGTGACTGATTCCTGTTAAGACCTCTATGTAAACATTTAAGATTCCAGAGGCAGATGTAAAGATCTATTTGTCTTGTGTCCGCCCAAAACAAACCTTATGTGTAAGTTCCCTTGCTTCTTAAACCTGCCACTTGTCAACCTGAAGTAGATTGCTTCTTTCTTTGGTCTCTCCCTGCCCTCCATGTATGAAGACCTGTTTCCAATTTTACCTGGGAAGCTCCCAAGGAGGTTGCAAACTAACAGGAGGGTCATTGTCCCTGGGCTACTTGGAAGAAGATGAATGTCTGAACAAAAATCAGGTCCTATAAACATTAAATGGCACCTGCTGGGGCAGGCTTTGGTTGAAGCATTTCTGGCACCAGTGAGGACTGGAGTTTGCTGTAGGTTTTGTTCCTCGCTTCATCCTATTTCTCAGTCAGGCAAAGAGATTGGCATGTCCCAAGGCTGGAATCTCAGAGTAGGACTCATCACGAGAAGTGAGGCTGAAGAGATAGACGGAATGCATCAGAAAATAAATAATAAGCGACAAGGTCCTCAATTCAGAGAAGATGTGTGATTACAGAGGACTGAGAGAGAGAAACTCAAGTGACGATCACAGACCCAAGGACCAAGAGGGAGCTCTAAAAGCCCCGTGATGGAATAGTCTGGCTCAAAGAATCAGTCTGCCCAGAAGAAACTATAACTGCAAGTAAGGTGGCTTCAGGACTTGGAGTTTGGATAAAACACTATTGCCTAGCTAGGATCCTAAAGCAGTGGCCAACACTCAGGTAACAGGATTGAGATCCACCCCCTCCATCCTTGCATTTGACCTTAGGCGACTGACTTGTGGCATTGGCTAATGTGGGAGGAAGTGAGAACATCACTTCTAAACAGCCATGGGCTTATTACCTTGTGTGGGAATATCTTTCCTTGTTTCAGATTCAGAGTGTGTTCCATCATTGTGCATAAGTGTATGTGCCATGTGGCAGCTGACCAAATCTACTGCTACGTCTGTCCACGCAGTGAGGGCTGGAGTTTTTCTGCTGCAGCACAAGCAGGGTGCATGCAGGCACCTGGCCATGCACCAGCCCCTGGGAGGGACCCACTGCCCATGGAGGATTGACACTCATCACTGAAGCTGATTTTAGTCTGTGACTTCTAGTATGAGTGAGCTTGTTCCATTCAATGCTTGACTGTGTTGTGGTTTTTTTTGTGTGTGTGTGACTCCAATGCCAAGATGTAGTGGGCAGAAGTATTTATACTTCTCTTCCTAGTAATAGGCAACAGATGCTACTTGCTTGACCAAGACCAAATGGGATTTATCTCAGGAATGCAAGGTTGGTTTAATACTGAAACTCGAGGAATGTCATTTACCATATTAATAGACTTAAAAAGAAAAACCATACAATAATCTGAGCAGATATAGCAACTTATAAGGGAATATTGTGGAAACATTATGCCAACAAATCTAAAAATAAATATAATGGACACATTGTTTGAAAGATACAAACTATTAGCATTCATTTAAAACATTAACGTGTGGGGCACCTGGGTGGCTCAGTTGGTTAAGAGTCCGACTTCGGCTCGGGTCATGATCACACGGTTCATGAGTTCGAGCCCCGCGTCGGGCTCTGTGCTGACAGCTCAGAGGCTGGAGCCTGTTTCAGATTCTGTATCTCCCTCTCTCTCTGACCCTCCCCTGCTCAAGCTGTGTCTCTCTCTTTCTCAGAAATAAATAAAAAACATTAAAAAAATTACCCTGAATATTCCTAAAATTGTTTTTAAGCTTTTTGAATTTATTTGAATTTATAGTTAAAATCATCCCAGAAAGTAAACTTTAACCCCAGGTGGCTTCACAAGTGAATTCTACCAAACACTTAAGGAAGTGTTTTCTTAAGTATTTCTTAATGAAGAAAAAATAGCAATTTTATACAAACCTTTATAGAAAAGGGAAAATGAGAAAGCATTTCCCAACTCCTTTTATGAAGTCAACATCACTCTGACACTAAAACAAAAGCATTACAAGAATTAAAACTATAAATAATACCCCTTATTAATACAGACAGAAAAATCTTCAACAAAATAATATGGAAAAAGGATATGTGTGTTCAACTATGTGTAAAAAGGATAATAGATTATGACAACGTAAATTTGACAAAATTTATCACCTGCTCATGATAAAAATTCTCAGAAAACAGCAGATTCAACCAGGTAAAAGTTATCTACAAAAGCCTACAGCTTACATCAGAGTGAAGGATGAAGGACCAAATGATTTCCCACAAGATCAGGAGGGGAAGGGCAAGGGTGTTACTCTCACCATCTCTGCTCTGCACGAGGGCCAAGCAGGTGCACCCCAGCAAGAAAAAGAGATAAAAGGTGGGAAATAAAAGGTGGGAGATAAAAGAGATATAGGTGGGAAGGGAAGCAGTAAAGCTGTTTCTACTTACTCATGGTCGGATTATGTTAGAAAATCTTAAGGAACCTACAAAAATAGCTACTAGAACTAATAAGTGGATTTAGCAAAGTTGTAGGTAAAAAGGCAATTTTTAAAAATTAATTGTATTTCCATATACTAGTAACAAACAATTAGACAATGTATTATTTAAAGTAACCTTTACAAAAGCATTAAATATATGAAATACTGATAGATAAATTTAGCAAAATGTGTGCAAAGCCTGTATACTAAAAACTATAAAATATTGAGAGAAATTAATAAAGACAAAAAATTAATGTCGAGACAACTCATATGTCTGGATCAGAAAATTTAACATTGCTAACAAGTCAGTTATGTCCAAATATAACATTTATATGGAAATTCAACGGGTCTAGAATGGTCAAAACGATTTTGACTTCACTACCTGATTCCTAGGTTTAGTGGGGAGCAACGGTAATAACCACAGTATGATATTGGTGTAGGACAGACATATAGGTCACTGGGACAGAACTGGGAACAGAGAACGGACCCACATTTTTACAGACAAATGATTTTCAGTAAAAGTGCCAAGGTAGTCTAATGGGAAAGGTGAGTATTCTCAGCAATGGTGCTGGGACAAACGGACGTCACATGCAGAAATAAAACCCTCCACTGTCCCCTCACACTATATAGAACAATCAACTCAAAGGGGCCAATAGATGTATATAAGAACTTAATACTATAAAACTGTTGAAAGACAAAATATTTTTTACCTTGATTTAGGCAAATATTTCCAAGTAGGACATAAAACCCATAAAAGAAAAAAGTAATAAATCAGACTCCATCAAATGGAAAGGTTTTGCTTTTTACAAGTTACTGATGAGCAGACCAAAAGGTGACCCAAGACAGGGTGTCTGCACAAGGATGTGGGAAAAAAAGTTTGTATCTGGAATATTCAAAGAGCTCTTACATTGCAATTAAATGAAAACAGACCAATTTTTAAAAATTGGCAAAAGATTTAGGAAGATATTTTAGTAAAGAAGATAAATGAAACACCATAACTTATTAACTTCTTCGGAGCTCTTAGAAGCAGATAATTCACCGAAGAAGAAATCATAGAGGCTCAGCATCATTAGCCATCAGGATAATGCAAATTACAACCCTAGTGAGATACCACTGCAGACCCAGCATGGTTAAGACGTATGGTCACCATGGTTAAGAAGACAGCGAAAACACCAGGGTCTGGTGAGGGTACGGAACTCTCATACATGGCTCTGGGGAACGCCAAGTGGCATAGCCGCTCCGGAAAAGTTTTCAGTTTCTTATAAAGTCAAATACAAACTTACTACACAACCTAGCAATCCCACTCCTAGGTATGTACACAAGAGAAATGAAAACACACACTCACAAAAGACTTGTACACGAATGTTAACAGCAGCTTTACTCATAACAACTCCAAATGGAAAAAAAAAACTGTAATGTCCTCCATTTTGTGAATGGGTAAACAAATTTTGGTGGAATTCTGCTCAGCAATATGAATAAACGGATACAAATAAAGCATTATGCCAAAGGCAAGAAGCCATGCACAAAAGAATATATATTTTATGATTCCAGGTGTATGAAATTTTATACTAAAACTACAGCACAGAATGCAGATGTGCAGGTGCGTGGGAGCTGGAGTGACAGGAGGCACGTGAGGGGGAGCCAGAATAGCCTGTGCCACAACTGTGCTGATGACTTACACCACTGTGTACAGTTGTCTAAGTTCATGGGACTGTACACTTACAGTTATCTATTGCTATTGCACGTAAACTGTATCTCAGTAAAAAAGAGCACAAAAGTCTGAACATATATATTACTGACAATCCAACAAAATGCACATCAAAGTGCATCAGTGCACACACATGAGAAAGTTCACAGCGGCTTTATTCATACTATCCTCAAGCTATAGACAATCAAATGTTCATCATCTGTAAAATAGATAAATAAAATGTGGCATATTCTTATAATGGCTTAGTATCCAGCAACAAAAGTGAGAACTATAGACATATAAAACTACAGGGAAAAATGTCACAGATGTCAAGTTGGATGAAAGAAGACAAATATACCAATTTTATGTTCTATAATTCCATTTATATGAAGTTCAGAAAACACACGAAGCCAGACTAAAACGTTTAGGGTTGCATGCCTATGTGCTAAAAGCATAAATAAAGGCAAGGAAATGGTTTCAAATGAGGTGAGCAGAGCCTTCCTGGGAGGGAGGCAGAGACTGGGGAAAGGCATGCGATGTGCTTGAGTCCTGCAATGTTGTTCCTTGACTTGGTGGCAAGTATATGGAAGCTCCTTTATAAGTCATTAAGCTGTTACATGTATATTTTATGGATTTCTTTGTGGATCTATTATACTTCACAAGATAAAAGCATTTAAATAATATTAAAGTGCATTCCTGGGTCTCCCAGAACTCTCTGGCACTGGTTTTGTGAGAGTGAGCTCTTTAGATTAACCATCACCTATGCAGAGTGGGCGCAGAACTACACACAATGCACCCATAAGTGAAGACCACTGTTGATTGTTCCTGGGGGAAAAAAGGGGGCTGAGAATTAATAATAAAAGAAAAATCTGAGTATTTAGCCATTTATAAAGATAAAGGATAAAAATACTGAAAGCTTAAATGATAAACAAATTAGAAAAAAGTAATTAGAATCAGCCAAATTAACTGAAGTCAATACTCTAGGAGACTGGATTTCAAATGCTAATAAATACATGAATATTAGAATGAAAGTTAAAGGTGATAGAGAAAATATTCCTCACTTGCTACATGATTACTGTTGTAACCAGGAAAGCACACATGGCAGTTTGAGTCCTCATCTCTGGGCTCTGGTTCCCGGTCTTTAGAATCAGACAGTGATGTGTCCCACACGGAGCTGCTACACCATTCTGTGAAAGTATGTAGCACATGGTGGGCTCTGTCACGATTAAAATCACTCTTCCTTCCCCAACAACCTGTCTAAAGTCAACGCTCGTTGGGGTAGTGCTTCTTTATAGAGTGGGCCCCCTGCCCAACCGCTGAGCCCCCCAAATCACCCCACTGTGGACCATGGCTGCTCCCTCCAGAGGGCCCCTCTGGCTATGCTGTGGGGCTGGGAGGGGAGGGGCTTCACGGGTGAGTCTGGCAAGGGTTGAGACAAGGGTTCCACCAGAAAGCAACAGAATCAGCTTTTGAAATGTGCATGGGTCAGGGGCGCCTGAGTGCTCACTCGGTCAATCGTCTGACTTCAGCTCAGGTCATGATCTCATGGTTCTTGAGCCCCAAGCCCCACATAGGGCTCTGTGCTGACAGCACAGAGCTGGCTTTGGATCCTCTGTCTCCACCCCCCCCCCTCTGTCCTTCCCCCACGTGCTCTCTCTCAAAAATAAACAAAAAAAAAAAAAAGAATATTCAAAATATGCACGGGTCATTTCAATTCACACTCCTGGTTACAGGTGTCAGAAACCATATCAGGTGAAGAGTCCCTTCCTGTGAGAGAGGGACGAGTATGGGGTTACCCTAAAAGGCACCTCTGTATAACGGGGACCTCAGACTGCTGCCCTTCTTCCTGCTGACAGAAGGGAAGACAGGTGACTGACTATACGCTGAGTGCCAGATAGCAGTACCTGTGATGAGCACCATGATGGGGGTAGGACCCTTCCACCTGCACTCCAAACACTCCCCTGCCGGAGCCCAGCTCCGGCCGGGTCCAGGGGACCCTGAAGGATGGACGGTGTCCTGTCGGCGAGGGAGGGATGAGGCTCAAGATTCTTTCAGGTCACCAGCCAGGCTTCTCTGCCCTCTGAGACTCAGCTTTATTTTACGACTTAGTGTTTGGGGGAAGGCACCAAAGCGGCATTCTGATGGTAAATCCTTTTATCAGTAAAAACTTTCCAGAACATTGGTATGCAAATGGTGGGGAACAGCCCAGAGGTGGCATTAGCATAGTAAAGGCAAAGTTAGTTCTTTTTTTTTAAATTTTTTTTTTTTTAATGTTTTATTTATTTTTAGGAGAGAGAGAGAGAGACAGCGTGAGCAGGGGAGGGTCAGAGAGAGAGGGAGTCACAGGCTGAAACAGGCTCCAGGCTCTGAGCTGGCAGCCAGCACAGAGCCCGACGCGGGGCTCGAACCCACGAACCGCGAGATCATGACCTAAGCGAAAGTCGGCCGCTTAACCAACTAAGCCACCCAGGCGCCCCAGGCAAAGTTAGTTCTTGTGAGCAGGGGTCAACAGCCCCTCATCACTTAATGGGAGGTAATAATAAGAAAAACAAGTCTTGCAGGAACACAGTGTTACTCCCATAACCACAAAGAAGTTCCTTTAGTAAGTTCCTTCACAAAGTACAATCAGCATATCAAAGCCAGAATGAGTCACTTCTAATATCAATTAACAAGGTGACTTGGGGGTCGGTACTCAAGTCGAAAGAATTGGGTGCGGGTGGATATCGGGGTCCCATCTGACGGTAAGAGTCCGTGCAACTTACCCCAACCTCATGAGTTCTCCCAACACTCCCCCGTCCCTGCACGCCTTCACTCCTCAACCCAGTCTTCAGCGGGCAGAGTTCCTTCCAGAACACGCACCGCAGCCTGCTCTTCTAGGGCCTCCCCATCCTCAGGACGGACTCCCAGCTGGCTCGGCCAGCACCCTTCCGGACAGGTCACCTGCTCTCTGCCCCCAACCTTTCTGGAGGTCCAGGAGTTCCAAGCTCCCTCCTCAGGTCTGTCTTTCCTCCTGCTGCCAGCACTCTCCTCCCTTCTGACTCCTAGAGTTTCCCCACCTGAACACACAGGCGGGTGCCTCTTCTGCCTGCTGGCCTGGCCTGTCCTAGTGAGCAGGGCCAGACAGACATGTAGACTCTGTCACAGGACAGAGCAACCCAAGGCTGGCGGGAGACCCCGCACTCACTCATTCACGGACTCTCTCATTCCACACAGCCAGGCAGGACTGAATCCTGATGGGGAAGACAGACATTTAGGTCACCAGGAGATCCTACCTGGGCTGGGGGACCCTCTGCCAGGGGTTGGGGGCAGGGAGGGGGCACAGGAAGAAGGGGGAGGCAGGGAGGGGAGTAATGAAGGGGGGGACAGGGAGTTAGTGGGGGCCAGAGAGGCAGTGGGGAGGACAGAGGTGAAAGTGTAGGGAGGCCGTGCTCAGAGCCTGCGTGAACTCTGACTCCAGAAGTCACTGACTTCCTCATGGAAATCCTCTGTGAGACTAACAGGGCCTCGGGGTTTGTTGCGAGGACTGAATGAGAAAACCCAAACACTGTCCAGTGTTTGGAGGACAGCAGGCACCCAACAAAAGCTAGTGAGGTGAAGTTAAGGTGTAGGAAGCGAGAAGGCAGAAGCCAGGTGAGGCTGTGGCAAGGGGAACATGCAACAGAAAGATGGACATCATATGCAAAGGCCCCGTGGCAGGAAGAGGCAGGATGAGTTTAAGGAGCAAGAAGGTGGTCAGGGGGGTGGAAGCGCCTAGTGAAGGGCTGATGGTGGGGTAGGGGTGGGTGTATGTGGGGGGCGGGGAGGGCCTGGAGGAGACCCGAGGCTAGATTTCAAAACAAATCCTAAGCCTCTGGCTTGAGTGGTAGCTGCCACACAGCCCCTGCCAGGCAGGCCCCGGCCCCCTCCCCGCAGGGGCGGACTCCAGCCTCCATCAGAGGATGAGGTGGGGGCGGGGGCGGAGGAAGAGCCCACAGCAGTTCACTTCCGCCCCCGAAGCCTAATCAATCTGGCTGCGGCGGCACAAGGGGAAGGAGAGGCTGCTCCATCCTTCTCCACGGAGGTGGCTGCAAACCTCGTCTCCCTGGAAACCGGAATAATCATTGGAAGTAAGCTCATGGCAACTCCGCTCACGCGCGTGGGTGCCGCGATTATTATACAAGCTGATTTACACACTGTCCTTTTAAAACCTCTACCCCATAAATGTGAAAGAAGGCTCACTATTCCCACTCTTCTGGCAAGTCATCTGCCAGAGCGGCAGGACGGAACGCGGTTCGGCTGCTGTTCTAAACTCTGCTAAAAATACAGCGGGGCGCGCTGCTTCGCGAAGCGATCGCGGCTCGAGTCAATCCCACGCAAGCGTCCAGGGAGCCGCAGGAAGGGGCTTCGTCTCACAGTCGCTGGGCAGACGGCTTCCGTGGGCCGTGGGCGAGGGGCCCCTGCCCGCGGCCGCCGCCCCCTCCAGACGCAGGCGGCCTCCGGGGTCCCGCTCGCCAGGACCCGACGGGCCTGCGCGGCCAGGGCGGGAGCTGCGAGCTCCGGGGCGCCTCCGCAGGCCGGACCCCGCCGAGTGGGCGGCGGGCAAGCGCCCCTGCGTCTCCCGCCGCCCGAGCTCGTTCCCCAGCTGCAGCCACGCCTGCCTCTGGGTGCAGCGCAAAGTTATTTAACGCCGCAATTAGCCGGCAGAGTGAGTCATCTGCCCCCGGGCCTCACTGCTGCAGCGGCGGAGCCGGTGTGGCGGCAACTGCGGGCGCAGGCCCGGCCTCGGCCCCGGGGACCTCGCGGGCCTCCGGGGACGTCCCATCCCAGACCTCCCTTCGGCAAGAGGGCGGAGGGCCCGGCCTGGGGGAAGGCCGCCTTCCTCGCCCCACGCGCCCCACGCCTTCCGTTCACCCGCCGTGGGTCCCTGGTCAGAAGGGGGCGGTCTGCCGCTCCCCCCAACCGTGGCCCTCAAGGCCCCCAACCGCCTTCCGATGAGATTAACTCACACGCCCCGAGCGCGGGCGGAATTCCTGCGCGGCCCCGGAGGTCCAAGGCTTCACCTCCCGCTGGGCGGCGTCTCCACCCACCTCGCCGCCACCCCCCGCGCACACCGGCCGGCGGCTCCCAGGGTGCGCCGGGGCGCCCCAGCACCTGATCTCCTTCGCCCACCCTTTCCTGGCACCCGTCCCCCCGCCCCCACCAGCGCCCGGGCTCACCCCTTCCCTGGGCCCCCTCCTCCCCTCCCCTCCCCTCCCGGGCGCCCTCCCTTCCTCTGCCCTGCTCCCTCCTCGGTCCTGCAGACTGGCCCCCGCCCCGGCTGCTCCCGGCCCCCTCTCCGGCCCCGCAGCCCCGGGCTCCCCTCTTCCCCCTCTCCCTGCACTCCAGGCCAACTTCCTCAGGCTTCCAGGCCGCCGGTAGGCCGGTGGGCGTGGATCCCGGTCGCTGGGGAAGCGCAGCCTTAGGGGCGCGAGAGGTGGGAGGCACTGGGGGGCGGGCCCCCAGAGGAGTCCGGCGTAGAGGGACCTGGGGCTGGGGGGGGGGTCCCACAGCGGCCGGGAGGCTGGGAGGGAGGCGGAGCGGCGGAGGGGGGTCCTAGGGGCTGCGGGGGGGCGGGGGAAGGCGGCGCCTGGGCCGGGCGCACCGGGCCGCGGGGGGGGGGGGGGGGGAGTGCCGCGTCCGGGGAGGGGCGGCGCGGGCTGGGGAGGGGGCGCGCGCGCCCTGCGGTCCTCCGCGCCGCATCGGTTCCCGGCGCGGGGCCGCGGCGGCGGCGGCGGCGGCGGCGGCGGCGGGAGGCGGAGGATGCGGACCCCGGCGGCGGCGGCGCGGGCCCGGGCGGACGCGGGAGGATGAGGACGAGGCCGGCGGTCCGGCCGCGCGGCGCCGGGAGGAGGCGCAGGCGGCGGGGGCGGCGGCGGGCGGCGGCGGGCGCGCGGGGTGCGGGCCGGCTCGGGCGCGGAGGATGAAGTGGAGCGTCCGCGGGGCCTGCGCCGCGCTCTCCTCCTGCCTCCTGCTCGCCTGCGCGCTCAGCGCCGCCGCCGTCGGCCTCAAGTGCTTCTCGCTGGGCTCGGAGCTGCGCGGGGAGCCGTTCCGCCTGGGGGCGGCCGCCGGCGCCTTCTACTCGGGGCTGCTGCTGGCCGCCGGCCTCTCGCTGCTCGGCGCCGCCCTGCTCTGCTGCGGGCCCCGGGACGCGCCCCTCGCGGGGCCGGGGCCGGGCCCGGGGCTTGGGGTCCCCGCGGCCCCGGCGGGGGCTCCGGAGGCCGCGCCCGGAGAGCCGGGGGCCGCAGCCGGGCCCCCGGGGCCGGTGAACAGCCAGAACCTGCTCCTGCTCGGCGTCCTCGTCTTCATGCTCGGGGTCCTCAGCGCCTTCGCGGGCGCCGTGATCGACGGCGACACCGTGTCCCTGGTGGAACGCAAGTACTCCCACTACTGCCTGCCTGCCCGCGCGGCGGCGGCCGCCCCCGGCCCCGCGCCCCCCGGCCCCGCGGCCGCCGCCCCCGGCCCGGCCCCCGGCGCGCCGCGCGCCCGCAGCACCCTGGACAGCGCCACGCCCGCCAAGTGCCGGCAGCTGAAGGACTACCAGCGCGGCCTGGTGCTGTCCACCGTCTTCAACGCGCTCGAGTGCCTGCTCGGCCTGCTCAGCCTCCTGCTGGTCAAGAACTACCGCTCGTCGCAGGCGCGGCGCGGCCGGCGCGGCCGGCGGAGGGGCGGCCGGGCCCCGGCGCGGCCCCGCGGCGGCCCCGGGCTCCGCGCGCAGCCGCCAGCCTCCCGCGCGCGGCGGGGCCGGCGGGGCCGGCGGGGCCGGCGGCTGCAGCCGCGGCCGAGCGAGGCCTCCATCCTGTGCCCGGAGGAGTCGGACCTCGCCGCCCCGGGGGACTGCGCTGGCCTCGCTGCGCACCACGCCGTCTCCTACATCAACGTGGGCGTCTTCCCGGCGTTCGACGAGGCGGGTGTGGAGGTGCGCTGCGGGGGGCACCCGTCGGTGGAGCTGCCGGGGTACGCGCCCTCGGACCCCGACCTCAACGCCTCCTACCCCTACTGCTGCCGGCAGCCCTGCGAGGCCGGACGTCCCTGGGAGCCGAGCCGGGCCTGCTGAGCCCCAGGGCGCGCCCCCACCCCGGACGGACCGCGCCGCAGCCCGCGCGGCCCCCCCCTCCCCCTCCCCCGCTGACCGCCGCCGCGAGGGCGACCCGGCCTGCCGGGCGCGGCGCCTCGGGGCGGGGGGCGGGGGGGGGGGGCGGACTGGCCTCGCGTCGCTGCGGGCTCCTCGCCGAGACTGGCCCTCCAGTATTACCATTTCTGTGTTGGGAGGTTTCTCTTCTTTTCTGTGTCTGTTCGTATCCGGATTCCATTTTAAAGTTTACAATAAATGTTTTGGGGTTGCCTCGCCCCCATCGCACTTCTCTTTGGCAAGTCCGGTCCTGGGTGAGAGCTCAGAAAGAGGGGGATTCCGCGGGAGGAAGAGCCCTCGCGGAGAGGACGGAAAGTGCAGAACGGCAGACGCGAAAACGCACCCAACGGCAACACTTTGTACACGGATGTGCCTGCTTTTGTTGATACTTTCTTACTGTAAAGCTCTCCATAAACAGTGAAAATGTTTGGTAAATTTATTGCAATTTAAAATGGGTTAGTTCCTTTATTAAATTAATTGCTATGTTATTGGCGATATTCATCAAGTTGGAGACAGAGGGTGTCGACACAACCGTGTTTGGGCCGACGGTTGGATCTGGTCAGACAAGGGTTGAGTTAGAGCAGCCGCATCCTGCAGGGCGGCTGCCTCCATCCAAACTCCTCCTGCAGCTAACTTTCCGTGTGTGCACCAGGTCCCAAACATCTCTTTTTTTGGAAATTGGCGGTGGGGTTTCTACTGCAAAGCTGAGCTTATTTTTGGTTAGTATATATGAACAATCCAATCCTATTTTGGAAAATCACAGTCATAGTTTTTCTGGCAAAGATTATTTTCCTGTTGATTAATTCAGTAATCTGGTAATTTTGCATATTATAGCATTTCATTTAAAATACACCCTTTAAATAGCCTTAATTGATGTGAAGGTCATACTTTTAAATCCTTAAGATATACGTGTGTGTGCATACTTACTTATGTGCACAATATGAAATGTGTTCTAGGTGACAGCAAAATACATTTCCATCCAGTCTGCTGGGCTGGCTATGAGCCAAGCAGGCTCAGAGTCTTGGGCAAAAGGTAGTTCAACTCCCATGTGCTGGAATTGTGGTGCCAGGGAGGTATGCCAATGACTCTTAAGGTGCTTGGAGCGGAGCCCCACCCCAACCTGTGTGCCTCCTGCAAAAAGGAGGTAGCGACACACCCAGTGCTCTGCCAGGGGTGAGCACCACACAAAAACACTTTAGGTGAAAATAAATAATGTGTAATATCTTTACAGTGTATAGGAGTTCACTTCTAATTGTGAGAAAACAGCCAGATTTAGGGATTGAGGTGGAGTTCCCTGGTGCAGGCTCTGGAATAAGACCTCTCCTCAGCTCCCACATACCTTGCCCAAAGCCACAGTTCCCTGTACTTAGACAATCAAGGCCCCCATTCCAGCTTGGAGCTGGCGGGGCTGCCCAGCTGCCGTGGAGGCTGCTAGAGAGAAGAGGTCCGACTTCCATGCAGGGGGAGAGGAGACCTGTCACCAGTCAGCACTTGATCCACGGAGGTGGCAAACTCATCATACTGATGCCTGGGCAGTTACTGTGTAACATGGAGATCTCGTTGCGTTGATGCCAGCTGAGAAAAGAGGATCATTCCCAGCCAATTTAGTAGGTTCTCAACTACAGGCCTCTGCAGATACTGGTCCATGTTCAGCTTCGGGATTCAGCTGGGCCAAGGGCATGGCCCAACTAGCCCCACTGCTGGCCCTCACAGCCCGGCCCATCTCCTGCCCTGGCACCACCGGCCCAGTGGTCGTCAGCCTAAGCAGAGAAATGTGATAAGTGGCAGCAGAAGTGGCTTTTAAGATACTTTTCCCATCTACCTAAGTCAAATCAAGAAGGAATTGCCAGGTTTTTCCTGCCTCCTGAGCAGGGGGCTGCTCTCCACTCAAAGACAGTTACAAGGCTGACCACCCAGAGCTCATACAGTGGAGGTGGCTGGGCCTGTGTGCACTGGGTTCCTGCAGACGTCTACTGGGCAGGAGTTTACCCCAGCAGGGCAAACACGCGGGCAGCATGGACACAAGACATCAGTACCCTTCTTGTTTTCTGGAGTATTTCATCTTACGTGGTTTGTACAGCTTGACATGTTATATGCCTTATGAATCTTTAAAATTTGCAATCCAAATCAGTGACCTCTCTAAGCTTTCAGACATTTCTTGGGATGGAACAGAAGGCAGAAGGGGTTGAGGTGGGTGGGACCAGCACAGGGGCCCTGTGGGACCATCATGGTATCTGGGCAGTCATGTGGCCCGAGCAGCAGGGGGCACCCGCCCACCGTGAGCTCCTATATGCCCAACAGACCAGATGAGATTTTAAAGATGCAAGTGCTTCTAACTCCACAGATATCGTTAACTCCACCTTATAGAGGCTGATATAATGATGTGGGATACCAGGGTTTTATTTTTTAGAGTTTATGAGAGGATATAAAATCGAGTCTCCCTAAACTCACATTGTTCCAAAGATCAGTACTCAGGGAAATGAGTGGAGCATTATGAAGCTACTGAACTTCCTTCGAATTAGGACTGACTTCCTTGAGACCATTCCCACCCCTTGAAGGGCATCTGCCTCTCGGCCCTCACTTCTTAATCACGTCCATTCTCTTTCTGTAAGTTTTAGTTGTTTAAAATTGATTGTACTGTCGAAAATAATACCAGTTCCTGGAATTTTCCTAAAATGGGTCTTACTCTGCTTCTCAGAATAATAAGTAATGAACGCCTGGCCGGGTGGAGGCCAGGTCAAGAGTTTATGATTATGACAAAGTACCAGAATTAAACTAAACACATTTTAGCACTGTTACATGACTTAATGCTGAGTTTGTAAGTTATGATTTTAAACGTAAAGATTGTTTACTTTTCAGGGAATAATTTAATTCAGGTAACACAGGGCAGCCACCAAACAAGGCTTGGTTTCTTAGATTGCCTCCCAGGTTTTCAGGCACCTGGGTTTACAGGACTTTCCGTAGTCAGAGGGGGTGCTCTGCCCTTGGCAACACAAATCAGAACCATGCAGCTGAAGTTTTGACTGAAATTCAGTTAAGCAAGCACTTAATTTTAAAGACCAGTCAGATACTGTTTGTGATGAAGGTCTAACTGCTGGTGATAAAGATGTTACTCCTGGCTGGTATCGGGACACAGTACAGGCAGAAGCCTTGAACCTGCACACGAACATACACATGTGAATGTACGCACAAGTACAGCCACACATGACTGCACGTACATGTACACAGGAGTGCACACAAACACAAATGCACGTGCAGGCGTGAGTAGGAATAAGCGCCCGCATGTTGTACGTGTGTATAAGTCTGCACATGTTCATGCAAGCGCACACACACACACGCACACACACACACACACTGCCTCATGAGGGGTGTCTGAGGGCCAGGCCAGCAGCCCTGCACACGGTGTCCGGGTAGAATGTGTCAGAGTTGGAGAGGCCTGACTGTAGACTGGCGTGTCCCCTTGCAGCGTAGAGGGTATGCACGTGGGAAGCATGCCGTGGAGGGTACCTGGTGAGTGCAGACATTCACATAGGCGTGCACACTCTATATGAGGGTAGTCAGGTGGCCCCTACCTGGATGCCAGCACGGCACAGCAAGCCACGTCAGAGGTGCGCTGGCATCGGTGCGAGCGCTGTGGGGCAGGCCGAGCTCCTAGGTGCCCAGGGGGGTCTGGTTGCCCAGACACTGCCACGGCTTGGTTGGTGCTGACCTCTGTGAGTCACCTTCAGGTCTACTCCTCCACTGAGCAAGAGCTGCCTAAGTGCCACGCTGTCCCATGGTGCCCTCCAGGTTATTATTACCCCCAAATCATTGCTTTCTCATCAAGAAGGAACATTAATGATAGAGACCATAAGAAAAATGAATTCTGGCATATAAATATGTATAAACTTTATATACCTATGTACCTATTTTTCTATGAGACAGAGACCGCAGCCTCATGTCAACTGGTTTACTTTCCAGATGATCTAATATCTGCTTAATTTGCCACTCTTTAACACAGTCACAAAACACCAACAAAATGGAAAAAATTAACCGAGGAAAATAGTATTCATGTATTGTTATATCCTCAATCTGAAGTCTCTAAGGACTTCCTGGGGAGGTGGGAGAAAGCCTGGTGGTTCCTATCACAGATCCGTGTTTATAACAGTTTTCTTAAAATCTCCATGTTTTGAGGGGACTCTATTTACACATGAGAATTTCACCTAAAGAAGTCCTAATCTCTGTTTTTGCCTTTTTATCTGCCACCTATCCTCAACAGAATGTCAATGATATGTCTTGTCACTTGAGGGTAAATAAAATCCGTGTGAAAGCACGGCACGCTCCTTTAAACACGCCGGCAGCCCTTTACTCCTTGTCTCCGCATGGCTCTTTTCCTGGCCCTGCAGACTGTGCCTGAGTGTGGCCAGATCTACCAGGAACGTGCAGAAGAGGTAAGTGGGTGGACAGGGGCTGCCCTGGCTGCCGAGGGGACCGGGAGGGGTGCCCCACCTCCCCTGCCTTTCTCCCCAACGCTCAGGCCCTGGATTTGACCCTGTGCACCTGCTGTGGTCCTGACCCTATTCCTAAACCACCAGCCTTT
This sequence comes from Hyaena hyaena, assembly GCF_003009895.1. Classification (NCBI taxonomy): domain Eukaryota; kingdom Metazoa; phylum Chordata; class Mammalia; order Carnivora; family Hyaenidae; genus Hyaena; species Hyaena hyaena. Next base: position 73,942 of record NW_024081520.1, on the reverse strand, counting down.
TTTTTCGATGCAACATTTCCCTAAAACATAGGTCGGATTGTGCTATCCTACTCAGAAACTGCCCTTCAAGAACTGTTCTTTTCCTGAAGGGAAGCAAAGTCTCACGGACCCAGCTCAGCCTGACCCAGCAGCCTTCTCTGTGGGCCACCAGGCGTTGCTGACAGTCTGACGAGGGGCTGCTATCTAGTAGGGCCCTGTGAATGAACAGTGTGGCAAACGCTGGATCCGGGATGTGCAGTGAAGTGTGGGGCTGGTAGTGTGGGTCCGGACCACCTCAGGTTCCTGGGGCTCAGATTCGTTTCCTGTGGCTTTCATCAGAGAGCACCACAAACAGGGTGGCTTCAAACAGCAAATATTTCTTCTCTCATAGTCTGAGATCAAGGTGTTGGGAGGGTTGCTTCCCCTGGGTGCTCTCGGGATGAATCGATTCCAGATCTTTCTCCTGGCTTCTGGTGGCTGCTGGTGATCCTTGGAGCTCCTTGGTGCTCCTGGGCTTAGAGACTCATCATTCCAATCTCTGCTTTTGCCTTCGTGCGGCCCTCTCCTGTGTCTCTGGATGCCCTTCTGTGTGTCTTACAAGGACATTCTCAGTGGCTTTAGGGCCCTACGGCCATGCTGTGCATGGACCAACTTTTGGGGGGACAACCTTGAACTCAGTGCAGGGCTCCTTTGAGGTTTGTGGTTTGCTCATTCTTCTCTGCAGGAAGCATTCAAGCCTTTCTGTGCGGGTTTAGCTGCTGAGGACCTCAGAGGACGGGCATTCCTTCCCTGGGGTGTGCTGCTGGGGAATAAAGCCATTGCAGCCCTCATCAGACCATGAGTATTTAGGGAGCTGAATAGATCTTCCAGATGAATATTCTAAAAAAAGCTGAAACATTAAAATGAATTGCCCAAGGGGAAACGCTTTCTGAAAATAAGTTATATTTGGTTTATTTGCAAATATTTTGAGGTAACAACCACAGTGATTGAATTATTTTGCAAATCCAGACTGGCACATGTCATTCTCTTCTCCGTATAGGCTTGGGGCAGGAGCGGCTGCAGTGCCGGGAGGTGGGGAGGGGCTGCCGGTCCAGCTGGGAGACAAAGGCCTCAGGGCCCCAGGCTGCTCCGAAAGTAACCTTCTCCCTCTAACAGGGATTCCTGAGGGCCTCTCTACCTCAGGACATTTGCAGGACCTTGGGTCAGCCTCCGTCCTGGGCGTCTTAGGAGCTTTCTTTCTGCCTGCTCCTTCACCCCCCAGCCTCGGTGAGAGGCTCGTCCCCGTCCCCAGCCCTGCGCCCTCTTGTCCTGGCTCGGCTGGGATGTCAGCTCTGCGGGAACCTCCCTTGATTCCCCTGCAGGACAGGGTCTGTGATGCTTCCCCCACTCGTCCCGTGGGCGCCCATGAGGGGCCCTCTTGCCTTTTTGGTGTAACCCAGGTTATTTTTTTCCCTAAATGGATTACTCCAGTTCTCCACTGTGGAGACACTCCTATCCATGAGCTCTGCTCGCCGCTTGCTGCCCTCCCTCACCTCTCCCAACCCCATCTGTTCCTGAGACTGGGGGAGAGAAGCCCCCAGCGGCTGCCCGAAGTCTCGTCCTCGCTTGCCCATCCAACAGCATTTATAAAGACTGAAGGCCAACCCCTGGGATCCGAAGGGCCTGTCCATGCACATTATGCAGAATAGTTTTTGCATATTTTTAAACTTTACCTGGGGCACATGCCATCACCTTTGTCGGTGGCATGGGCATCACCTGATCAATGGCTAGTTCGTATGGAGCCCTTGGCGTGGGCCAGACACTTTAGTGTCACTGCCTTCTTTAATCTTGAGAACGATGACTTTACAGGTGGGAAAACTGAGACTTTGGGAACCTGGTTCCGTGTCCAGGTTAGAGCTGGTGTGAGAGCTGCCATCTGAACTCAGTCCAGCCGCAGGGCAGGACCCATTTTCTGTTTCTAAGCAGCATCTGTGGGAGTTTTATAAGCCCGGACACGGGGTGGGCAGTGTGACAACCTCCATCTCCCTTCAGACCTCTGGGTGCTTACGGCCAACCACTTGCTCACTACCCCCTTCCGGCTCCCTTAGCACCCTAAACTCAGCTCTTGCCCCAAATTTGACATCTTCCCCTTCTTGGCTGAGTGATTCCCATAACCAATCCCTGGAGTCTTGTCCCAGGTGCCCTGTACACACCTGCCTCCAAGCTCTTCAACTCAGCACCCTGCTAACTCACCTCATTCGGTGTTTCATTCAACAACTGTCAGCTGGGCCAGATGCCGGAGTTCCAGAAGGTGCCCCACACTCCCTAACCTGCCACTCACCCTGATTCAAGTGCATGCGCTTGCTCTGGGGAGAACTGGAGGGCAAAGAGATTTTACATTATTTTTTTTCCCTTCACACTAAGTCCAGAAATCTGGTTGTATTTTACACATAGAGCACATCTCAGTTTGGACCAGCTGCATTTCAAAAGCTCAGTAGCTGCATGTGGAGAGTGGCTGCCTGCTGGTCTTAGAATAGCCTCATCTCTTGCATCCTTCTTTTATTTGGTTAGGGAAAATGTTAAACACAAAGCGTTGCGTATAAATAACACACATGTGTCCAGCATTTAGATTCAGTAAGCATTGCCATCAGATGTCAAACTGAAACCCCAAATTTTAAAATTTTAAGATTTTAAAATGTTATTTCCCATATTTGGTCCACATTTCTCTTTTCTTCTTAAATATATAAAGTAGTACAGGAGCGGCCAGAGCTTCTGCCTTCTCTTCCAGGCCACCCTTCACCTCAAGTTGGTTATGGATCATTCCCAGAGGTATCTTTGTGCTTCTACCACAAAAGTGTGTGTCCGTGCACATTATACAGTATTGTTTTTGCATGTTTTTAAACTGTACATAATGGTATCATACTATATTTAATCTTCATGCAATATGCATTTTTGTATTATGTGTTTGAAATTGATCTGTGGTGCTCCCTGTACTTGTGGCATATTTACTCTAACTGACGTGTTGTATTCCATTGTGTAGATAAATGGCAGTGAGTCACTCTTGGATTATTTCTTTTTTCACTTTCATAATCCACAGGGCAAGGAAAATGCTTTACCTGTCTTCTTGTTTCTGTGGGTCCCACACCATGTGTGACGGCGGGGCGTGTGCTCTTCAGCTCTGCCAGGAGCTCAGGGACCCTGCACTGTGCGGTGTGGAGATAGGGGTTCGTAGGGTTACAGCCCCCAGCAGCCCATGGCCCCAGCCCCCCATCTCAGCACCCCCTTCACTTCGTCTTCTCCTTTCTTGTTGAGAAATTGTATCTGCCTGTCCTCACGTGCATTTCCACTATTACTGGAGAGGTGTCTTCATTGATTGTTCAGTGCCTCTTCTGCGTTGTTCTTGGCCCTTTCTACGTGCATGTTAAATGAGACTGTCACGTGGCATGCAGAGCCTTGCCAGGACTTGGACTGAAAGCGCATTGGATTTTCATGTTAATTTGGGTGAAATGCCACACCGACAATTGTGAGCCCGTCCATCCATCTTTGAGTAGGTCTATCTCTTCACTTGTTTGGGTCTTCCTTTATGTTTGTCAATAAAGCTTAACAGTTTTCTCTGTAAATATCTTGCATGACTTTTGTCAGATTTTCTCTGAGATGCATTTCAAGTTTTGTGGTTATCATCAGTGCTGCCTTTTTGAAAACTACGTTTTCCATTTTGGTTTAAAGACTATTACTGATCTTGGGGCACCTGGGTGGCTCAGTTGGTTAAGCGTCCGACTTCAGCTCAGGTCATGGTCTCACAGTTCGTGGGTTCGAGACCCGCGTCGGGCTCTGTGCTGACAGCTCAGAGCCTGGAGCCTGTTTCAGATTCTGGGTCTCCCTCTCTCTCTGCTCATGCTATGTCTCTCTCTCTCTCAGAAATAAATAATAGCATTAAAAAAAGACTATTACTGATCTTGTATACAGATTTTTGTACCCAGCAACATCACAAACATTTCTTTTCAGTTCTAATAACCTGTCTATTTTCAATATTACCTGTGACTACTGATGGTTTTGTTTCTTGCTCTCCAAACCCTCTGCCATGCTGCCATGTTTTCTGGCCCAAGTGTCTCTTTTCTTTTCTTTTCTTTTTTTCCTTTTCTCCTTTTTTTTTTCTTTTTTAGAAAGAAGCTTTTTGTTGTTGTTGTTTATTGGGGGGAGGGGGAGAGAGAGAGAGAGAGAGAGAGAGAGAGAATCTCAAGCAGGCTTCATGCTGTAAGCACAGAGCCTGACACAGGGCTCCATGTCATGACTGTTAGAACATGACCTGAGCCAAAATCAAGAGCCCGATGCACAACCAACTGAGCCTCCCAGACACCCCTCAAGTGTTCTAAGATCTCTAACACAAACCTGAGTAGAGGTGGGGGTGACAGGACTGAAGTCACTAAATATGGGGCCTGCCCGGCCTCTTGGTAGATACGTTTTAACATGTTTTCTTCTATTTTTAGTTTACTTTTATATAAATTGGTATTGAATTCAATCAGTGCTTTTCTCTCATCATGATGGTCATTTATTTTCTCAATTAATCTGTTACTGTGGTAAATTACACTCATCTATCTTTCAATTTTAAATCAAGCTAATAATGCATCATTTCAGTCAGTTGTATTATTGTTTTGCCCTCCTACTCCGTATTTCCACCCCCATAAGCAACCACTTTCTTTGGTAATATGCTTCTATATTTATGGAAAACAATTATTACACTGCTATTCTGATTATTTCCATTTTGGGTGTGATTACTGACTTCTTATTACTGAACTTTGGGATTAGTCTCCTTACACCCCCAACTCAACACACAACCTTTTCTCCTCACACTGCCAATAGTTTTGGATTCTTCTTCTTCTTTTTCCAAATCAGTATTCTACTTTATTAAGATCATAACCATCATCCACTGGTAAAGTATACAGTGTTCCATGACTACATTATCTCTCTTGTTTTCCTTGAAATTAATAACTGACTATGTTTTCCATAAACCTGTGGCAAGTCATCCCCAACTTTGGACAAAAATGAAAACATGTTCATGTGTTCAAACATGCCAAGTAATCCAGGATTTCTTTTCATACAGGCCTCCCTTCCTGGGTCCCCGACCGTTCCTGAGATGGGCCCTGTGTGTCTCTGCACAACCAGAATTAGGGCTCTCACCCTGGTCCTCTCAGATCCCTGCATGTAGCTGCACACTGTGTCCCAAGATCTTCATAGGCAGGAAGTGCAGCTGAATTCTTGCTAAGTGACACTGGCCAGTTACAGATGTTTGCAGCAGCTTTATTCATAAAGTTTTTGCTGCCAAAACTTGGAAGCAACCAAGAGCTCTTTCAGTAGGTGAATGGATAAAGAAACTGGTACCTCCAGATTATGGAATATTATTCATCACTAAAAAGAAATGAGCTAAACCATGAGAAGATATGGAGAAACTTTAAATGCATTTTGAAATGCATAAGTGAAGAAGCCAGTCTGAAAAGGCTTCATATTGTATCTTTCCAACTGTGACATTCTGGAAAAGGAAAACTATAGAGACAGTAAAAAGATCAGTGGTTTTCAGGGGTTTGGGGAGGGAGGGATGAATGTGTGGAGCACAGTGGATTTTTAGGGCAGTAAAATTATTCTATATAATGATTTAATGGTGAATACATGCCATTACACATTTTCTCAGAACTAATAAAATATTCAAGACAAAGAGTGAACCCTAATGTAAACTATAGACTTTAGCTAATAATAATGTATCAACATTGGCTCACCAATTATAACAAGTGTACCTCACTAATGGAAGATGTCAATAGAGGAAACTATGTGTGGGGGGAGTGTAATATAAGAACTCTCTGTACTTTCCAGTGAATTTTTCTGTACACCCAGAACTATTCTAAAAGATAATGCAAGACACTTTTCTTTAAAAAATAAAAGACATATTTCGCTCAGCATAACACCCTCAAGTCAGGCAATAAGTCTGGCAGAGAAGGACAGATACCATATGTTTGCACATGCAGGAGGATTAGGAGGAACTTAATGGAGGACCGTGAGGAAGAAGAAGGGAGGAAATAGTGGGGGAGAGGGAGGGAGACAAATCATGAGAGACTCTTGAATGCCAAGAACAAACTGAGGGCAGACGGCGTGGGGGGGAGGGGAAGGGGTGTTGTGGGCATGAGGGAGGGCACTTGCGGGGATGAGCACTGGGTGTTATATGGAAACCAACTTGACAATAAAGTATTAAAAAAAATAAAAGACAGTGGTGAAGATAAAATATACTACTAAAAACTATTAAATTAATTCAAAGGCAAGAAAGAAATAGAATGACAACAGTGACAAAAAGTGAAATAGAGAAATCATAGTTCTAAATCCAACACTACAAATAATTACAATAAATGTAAATGGACAAAATATTCAAAATTAAAAGGCAGCGATTATTAGGCTGGATAGACAAGCAGGACCTAAGTTTTGAGTTTATAGGAGCTTCTAATACACTTTAAATACAGACACAGTAGGTTGAACCCAAAAGGGTGGAGAAGTTATATGCAGACACTAATCAAAAGAAAGTTGGAGTGGTAGTATTAATATCAGATAAAATAGACTTTAAGACAGAGTATTACCAGAGATAAAGAGGTATATTTCATAATGATATAAAGTAAATATATCAGGAAGACATAACAAATATCAATACGTATATATGTCTAATAACAGGTTTTAAAAATCACTAAACTTTTTTTCTTTTTGAAGTATAGTTGACATACAATGTTACATTAATTTTACATGTACAAGATAGTGATTCAACAATTAATACATTATGTAACACTCACAACAGTAAGTGTAGTCACCAATTATATATTATATAATATATAATATTGTAGACTATATTCCTTTGCTGTGCTTTTCATCCCCATGACTATTTATTTTATAACTGGGAGTTTCTACTGTTAATCTCCTTCACTTATTTGACCCATCCCTACACCCCCAGCCCCCTGACAACCACCAGTTTGTTCTCTGTATTTATGATTCTGTTTCTGGTTTGTTGTTGTTTTGTTTCTTAGATTCTGCATATGAAGTCATATGGTATTTGTCTGTCTTTGTCTAGCTTATTTCACTTAGTACCCTGTAGGTCATAAATAACAGAATTTAATTCTTTTTATGGCTGAGTAATATTTCAATGTGTATATATACCACATCTTCTTTATCCATTCATCTATCAGTGTACATTTAGGTTGCCTCTATATCTTGGCTATTGCAAATAAACTGCAATAAACATAGGGGTGCATTTATCTCCTTGAATTAGTTTTTTGTTTTCTTTGGGTAATACCCAGTAGTGGAATTACTGGATCATATGGTATTTGTTTTTAATGTTTTGAGGAAACTCCATATTTTCCACAGTAGTTGCATCAATTATCAATCCCACAACTAGTGCATGAGAACTCCCTTTTCTCCACATCCTTGCCAACACTTGTTATTTCTTGTCTTTTTTATTTTAGCCATCGTGACTGGTGTGAGGCAATATCTCACTGTGGTTTTGATTTGCATTTTCCTGATGATTAGCAATGTTGAGCATCTTTTCACATGTCTGTTGGGCATCTGTATTTGTGTTTTTCAAAAACGTCTATTCTGGTCCACTCCCCATTTTAAAACCTTTTTTTTTTTTTTTTTTGGTTTTAGTTGTATGATTCTTTTTTTTTTTCTATCATAGTTTATTGTCAAGTTTGATTCCATATAACACCCAGTGCTCATCCCAACAAGCGCCCTCTTCCATGCCCTTCACCCCCCTTTCCCTCTCCCCCCCCAAGAACCCTCAGTTTGTTCTCAGTATTCAAGAGTCTCTCATGGTTTGCCTCCCTCCCTCTCCCCAACTATTTTCCCCTTTCTCCTACCTCATGGTCCTCCGTTAAGTTCTGCCTAATCCTCCTATACGTGCAAACATATGGTATTTGTCCTTCTCTGCCTGACTTATTTCGCTCAGCATAACACCCTCAAGGTCCATCCATGTTGCTACACATGGCCAGATTTCATT